>NC_142946.1:15341047-15371047 GCF_046866305.1 Octopus bimaculoides | reverse complement strand
TATATATATATATATATATATATATATATATATATATATATATATATATATATATATATATATATATATATATTATATATATATATATATATATATATATATATACACATACATATATAATATCTTGATTCTGTGTGGACAGGGATCCCTTTTTACATACTCCTGCTTTATAATAAGATATTAAAAAGAGTATGTAAATTAGTTGCTCCAGTTCGCTGTCGCCACTGGATTTGTTGGGCATATAAACAGATCGACTGCTTTTTTCTCTGGATTGGTCAAATTGTGTTGTCACCTCTGATGAAAACCCATTGAGGTTCGAAGATCGGTTGAAGTTGTTTATCCATCCTTTGAATCTAAGGAAAAATAGCTAAAGGAACCCTGTCAGTATATCTACTATATAGTTAGCATATATATATCTTTCTTTTTTTGCAAACAAATTGCTGATGCAAGTGCTACCAGTTGTAAGTTCCGCATAGTTGCAAGATACGCTAGCAAGTTTAAGGTGTCATCAGGAAAGAATGGGTGCCGTTTCCAGGCCCTCCTCACGACCGCATCATTTGTTTTTTTTTAATCTTTGTACAGCTGCACGAGGCCATGCTTTTCGTATTCCTCTGCACATTTCCATCCCTTTCTTAGACTGTTCTTTTCTATCCTCAACTGTTTCATTTTCCTGTTCGTCCTCCTTGGTTTACACTTTTCTTTTTCCACTCGGTTCTCATATTTTTTTTTACTCCAAATAATTCCATTCCTGTATCGTTTATTGAGCTTGCTAACTTCTCTAGTTTTTCCACAGGAGATCCTGTCATTTTAAATAAAGTCTTACTTACCTTATTCTCAAACTCTTTATCACTTACTTTTTTCAGTAGCAACAGGCCACCGAATCCACGGTTTTATAACCTGCAATTTCCTGTCGGGAAGAAGTCTTTGTTGTAGCATTCACCGATCCGCTGTGGTATGATTCCGGGGATGATTTGCCACGTGTTTTATGATCAGATGATCCACTCAATTCTGTCCTCTTTTTACAAGTTCTTCCTTCCTAAAAGGCTTCTCTCGTTAGCAAAGGTCGTACTGCACTTTTTGCATCCATATCTATCATATATAAGCAAATTTCTCTGAAGAGCAGTATTAATATATTAATCAATCAAATAATCATAATGATAGCTTAATATATTTCTGTCTGTATGGACTGAAAATCATGCTGATTTTCGAATGAATATGAATAAAAATAAAAAAAGAAGACAATCACATTTTTCCTATCTTTTTGAGCTTTCCGCTGATCACGAAAATATTTATCATAATGTGTAAATACCATATTTATACTTTTCACAACGAACTTTACGATTTTTAGAAATATATATTTCATATTTTAAATTATCCAACATACGGTGGATAATGCAATACTGGTGTTCACACGCATGCAATAATATTTGGATGAGATATCTATGCGTATATGGCATTCTAAAGCCAGTGCGATATTAACAAACTTTGGAACACAATATCATCTCGACTAAACATATTTTCCTTTAAAAAATCCAATACCAATACAACCGCATATACAAATGATGCATATTTCAATAACTTATATCTTAATGCCACTTGCTATTTATCACATCAAGTTTCAATACCTTTATGGCGGACATTCTCAAAATGACTCCGGAACAATTGCTTATTATCCTCGCTAAACACTCGAATATCACTGAACAATAACAAAAATAAGAACGCAGTTATTTTATACATTCCAA
Source organism: Octopus bimaculoides (assembly GCF_046866305.1). Taxonomy (NCBI): domain Eukaryota; kingdom Metazoa; phylum Mollusca; class Cephalopoda; order Octopoda; family Octopodidae; genus Octopus; species Octopus bimaculoides. Next base: position 15,369,305 of record NC_142946.1, on the reverse strand, counting down.
ACCTTCACGCAGCCGATGTAATTACAATGTACAACATTCAGATGTACTACATTCAGTGACGTTATGTTTTCCGCTATTCACTATGTCTATATTAGCCTCGTTATGGCTGTTCAGCCAACTGACATTACCAGTTATATCTCGCTTACCTCACCATCATTGAAGAAGTAAGGTCGTATTTAATAACGATATATACTGAAGAAAGAAAGGATATTGACATGTGGACTGCATTTGAACAGAGGCCGGTCGATCCATACTTACTTCTATATTACTACAACTATAGCAAACATTTTCTTTTCAATCAACAACAAATATATGATATGCTGTCAGCTACCAAACACTCCATGGTAGATTTACCGCATATACAAGTAAAATTACAGAAAATATATTCACTCCACACATGCACTACATAGGAAATCAATCAAAACGACAGCCATACAACATTTGTCCAATACCAAAAACGACAATTATTCGGTGTACATAGAACATATTAGATATATCACGGATTACGTAAGATCCTTCTCTCAGTTGTTCTTTTTCTCGTTCTCCCTCTCTCACTTGCCGTAGTATTGGCACATTCTCATAAAAAAAACCAACCAAGTAGAATAAATGAAATTTTGTATGCCTCACTTTATCATAGATTGCATAATGTGCTCAAAGACTAGATTTACAGATATTCTAAGACTATAAAAACAAATGCACTCGAAATAAAAGTCCGTTCTTTCGATTGTATGATACACATTTTCTTGCCACAGCGAACCTTAATAAGAAAAAAACTTTGACGCAATGTATTCACTGTTTTCTAAACATCAAGACACTTGACCTACATCTCTGCCTTTATTGTATTATTGTTTGAATAAAATCTTACCCTCACATTCAATTAACAGAAACAAAAAAGAAAAGGCGCACATTCACGCAGACACATACACGCGCACATAGACACACACACACACTGACACACACACAAACATGCACACATAGATGCACATGTTCATAACAACTCATTCGCAGAACAAAAGTGAAGCAGTATAAATAAGTTCATTAATCTCAAATACTGAAAATTATTAAGAACCCTCATAGACTTCCTAACAACTAAGTTTGCTTTGATGTCAATAAATAGGAAAGGATACGGAAAATGTATTGCGCAGTACATACCACAAATATTACACGAACCTCAACATTCTTGAGCAGGTAGACTTATACTTAACTAAACGTATGCACGCAACAGTGCATTGGATTTATGGATTAATCCAAGGCATTCCATTATATATTCCGCGTATTATATACGATAATAACTTGATGAAAAAGTATTTTAATGATAACTACTGTACAACAAGAGTCGACAAGCGCAATTTCAACAATAACAGCAATAATGCATCCAAATTATTCCAACTCTCTCCCGTTTTCCCTTTGAGTTATCAACGCTGTAGGCTCATTCTCGGTTATCTCCCTTTAGTATTTAAATTGCAACCTGAGACAAGGCATTGTTTACTGTAAATTAGTCGTGCAACTTGCAAATAGTGTACTGTCAAAGTGTCAACACGATTCTCTTAGAGGTCTATTGCTTCAAGTATAGGTATTTAATTTATAGGACTCAACATTGACATGAATCGGGTTGTGGACGAAAGGCTCCGTCCGAAAAGTGAGTGTCTTCACATTTGTTCTTTATGTATTTCTGTATATATTAAGCTATGGCAACAAATTTATTACTTCTCCGACAGTAATTATTTAAATCCAGAAGCAGGACTGTATCTTAATGCATTCCATGCCTTACACATATTCTAATTAACCATGAAACTATGATAAACACATTCACTAAAATACCTTATATCAAATTATTTGCTAAATTTTTGAAATATGTTTTGGATGAATAAGAAGACATCATGAGGTCCTCACATTTCAAATGATGACAATTTGAAAGGATCTGATATATAAATAACTGTAATCACATGTCGGTTTCTATATAGGCAGAATCTTGTTTCGTGAAGAATAGCATCGATTATAGGTTTACCACACATCAATTGCTGGTAGGGGTGTGTGTGGGCGAATTTCTCTTGGTCTAAATATTGTAGGTTATTTTTGATCCACTAACACAATTTAACACAATTAAATGTCTCTGGAACACATTTCTACGCACACACTAACACAAACACACGTTTATATCCCCCCCCCCCCCACCCGAGATTTAACATCAGCACATTACAAATATATTACCCCCTCTTCGTACCGTTAATGTCAATATAATGATAATAGCTTTTCAATAAAGAGACTACACTGCCTTTACAAGAGAATTATCTCCTGCTTGAAATTATTTACTGTAGAAAAAATACTCATAATTATATATACACAAGTACGACGGTTTTCTACACATTTTCCATCTACGGACGAAATTCGCGTAGGGGAGACAAAATCATTTTTTTCCGGAGGATGTTCAAAGCGTTTTGATTGCCTCCATAAAATATCTAGAGGGTTTGCGTGTACCGTATGCAACCTTTTCTTTCCGATCCTATGGTCACAAACCATTGCTGAGTCCGAGGTTATGATATTTAACAAACAGTTATACTGAATTATAAAAGAATCGGGTTGCAAAACAGACACATTAACCACAGTCACATGAAGTAGCATACTTTCTAAGATAGGACCTTACAATTTAATCAGCGTCTTTAAACTTGATATCTTATGAGTTGCTTGTAGAAAGTGAAAAATAAAAGAAATAAGAAGCATCTACATAGAATAGTATTATGGAATATCTTTCGGTGATGTACTTGAGTTAGAAAGTTCGTTGATGAGCAAGATTAATCACACTCACACAATTCCCCCTTGGTATTGATTTTTCAAACTGTAAGAAAAGAGCAAGTATTGATAATGATTTGACTCAGTTCATTATTAACGAGAACGCTAATCTCTTTTTTATATTTTAATCACTCTTGCTGTTATGTAATCTCAAATCAGTCCTAAAGGAGTAAGACTTATGATCAAAATCGTTCCAGCTATAACAATTTAACCCTGCTCTAAAAATAAAACAAAATAAAATAAAATGAAATAGAAAATATATGCGGTCTTTGATTTGAGTGAAATTTGGTTAGTCTCTCTAGCAGGGTTGACAATCTTTTCTACTCTAAGCACAAGACCTAAAATGTTGGGGACGGGGTCAGTCGATTAAATCGACCCCAAGTACGAAATTGGTACTTAATTTATCGATCCCGAAATGATGGAAGACAACGTCGACCTCAGTGGAATTTGAACTCGGAGCGTTAAGATAGACGAAATTCCGCTAAGCGTTTCACCCGGCCTGCTAACGATTCTGCCAGCTCGCCGCCATAGCAGGGTCACTAATCATCGTAGTTGTAATCTGATGTAAATTCGTCAGTTTTATACTGTTTTGTAACGTTGATGACAACGCAGTTATTATAATAAACAATGTCATAAGTGAAAGATGCAATATTTTAGTCACAGTTAATAGTATTTCTACTTTTATGGTAAAAACACCGACGGGCATCTCGTTTGATAATATCAGTGTCACAGAGACTGGCTGGTGGGGATGGATGAAGAAAATTATACTCAAACCGGAGAGCTACTTCTAATGATTGCCGCTGTTGGCACTTTCCTGAAGACACCGAATGATATAGACATGGAGATTGTTTTGGGTTCCTGACACGCTACAGGAATGGTTCTTATGAGAAACTTCAACAATAATAAGTCAACTATTCATTATAAACAGAGGGACTCATGCATGCACACACACACACACATGCACATGCACATGCGCCCACATACAAATACACATATATGTCGCACTACAATTCTATGTTGATTTATTTCTCACATTTTAAGTGAGTATCTACGAAACATGAAAGAATTAATAAAAGTTACGGTATGCAAATAACACATAGAAAAAACACACACATGCACACACACAATACACACACACTCATACAGAGTAAAACTAAAATATTCGCTAAATAAATTGTAAAGAATTATTTGAAAGCCTCAATTTGTATTTATGAAATATGTAATAAGAAATAAGTCGCTGCAAATAGCAGCAAAAATCATATTTTGGGTGAAATCTTTCAAAAGATCCAAATGCAATATGCTAGTTTGAAACATATTATTATTATTATTATTATTTTTGACTCCATGGTTATTAATATTTTTTTTCAATGTAAAAGCCAGCATTTATCTATACACTATTTGAAACAAATCAAGATTGACATTAGTCAAAATGGAAATTATCGCATTTGGTAGGCTTTCGTCTAAGGAATTTCGTCGGATATAGAAACTTTTAATTTAGATTATAGCTTTTACGTAACAACTTAACTTTGGACAGGTTCTTTAACGTTTCCATCAAACCAAGGAACAAATCGATTCAAGCATATATACATACATACATACACACACACACACACACACACACACACACACACACACACACACACATATATATATATATATATATATATATATATATATATATATATATACGTATGTATATATATTTATTTATAGAAATGTATATATTTATATATATATATATATATATATATATATATATATATATATATATATATATATATATATATATATATATATATATATATATATATTTATACATATACACACACACACACACACACACACATACATATATATATATATATATATATATATATATATATATATATATTACAGTTCTATATTTAAGAGATGAGGAATTATTTACATTATTTACATTATCTACATTTGACGGATATTCGTCCTCATCTTGTTTGTTGTTAACACAACGTTTCGGCTGATATACCCTCCAGCCTGACGAAGGCTGGAGGGTATATCAGCCGAAACGTTGTGTTAACAACAAACAAGATGAGGACGAATATCCGTCAAATGTAGATAATGTAAATAATATATATATATATATATTATATATGTGTGTGTATGTGTGTGTATGTATATATAGAGATAGAGAAAGAGAGAGAGAGAGTGACAGAGAAAGCATATACGTATTGTGCTTTGTGTTACGCCACAGAAAAAGAGTCCCAATGCTCAGAAGTAGAATCTACCATATATTATGTGTTTATGTAACTGAGAGTGGTTAATATTTTCGCCAAATGTTAAGAGGATGGAGGCTGATAAATGAGATTTAGAGACATTCTTCAAGAATAAATGTTGAAACTTCAAATGGAGCTCACATTCACTTATATACCGAAAACTCAGTGTATCCGCCAATGCAGAAAATCTCGAAATAGGTTTTATATACTTGAAAATACAATGGAAGGTATGTGATTTGCTTAGCCTCGTGAGTGGAACAAGGAATAAAAGATAGACAGGGTTGGCGTTTAAATTTCAGAACCATGTGGTGTCTAGTGTTCTAGAGCAAAACTCTTCATCTCAAGTACCTCTGCGATGACTTCGACATCGTGCACTTATTCAAGTAGCATCAATCTGATGGAAAGAAGGAGCCAGTCTACAGTGCATAATTATGATTACTATAAACATAAAATTGTGCAGTTCGTTCAGCAATAAATTGCAGAACTGTTTTTTATCGGACTACTTGAAGCTACAATCATATAATTTATTTGTAAGTATGTATGTATGTATGTATGCATGTATGCATTGTATGTATAAAACATATATATATACATATATATGTATCTATTTGTATCTCTTTCACACTATCTGCCTATCTATATATATGTACATATGTGGGTGTGTATGTGTGTATATATGTGTGTGTACGTATGTTTGCATATGTATATATATATACATATATATATATATATATATATATATATATATATATATATATATATATATATATATATATATATATATATATATATATATATATATATATATATATATATATATATATATATATATATATATATATATATATATATATACGTGTGTATATATATATGCATATACATATACATGGATATGCATATATGTATATACACACGCGCGTAGATATGAAACAAATGCCTAACACATTTTAGTATGCAACAATTTTTTAGATATTAGAGCACATAACTACAGTTTGGTCATCGTTTCCTCAAACGCATATTGTAAATTACCACTCGCATGATAAAACAGTACATATGGACGAATGGTTGATTTGTTACGTATGAAATCTGTTAAGAAATAAATTCAAAATCGCATATATATATATATATATATATATATATATATATATATATATATATATATATATATATATATATATATATATATATACGTATATATTAAATATATATTTTTTTATAAACAAGATTTTATAAAATATATAGTATCTGTTAACGGTCTTAGCAAAAACCTCACAGGTGAGTTTTTGTATATATATATATATATATATATATATATATATATATATATATATATATATATATATATATATCTTAAAAAATACAGCTCACAATCGATGCATTGAAGATACTTTATTGCACCAACAATTATAATAGCAGAAACAACAACAATAAGCCAAACCTATGCACATTTCAATAGAGTATCCAGGATAAATAAACCACATCATAAAATGTCTCATAAAATATTATAACATATTATAACACACTACAAATTACAAATTATAAATTGCCGGATACTGCATCTCTTCAGGGTCGCATTATTATCGCCATCACCAAACACTACTATTACTAGCAAAACACATACATCATCCAAGCGGGTGAAAGAATAATCGACGGTACGCAACCTTACATCGTTATTTTCCTTCAGAATGTAAACAAACAAATCAAATCTATTGGATACTCTATTGAAATGTGCATAGGTTTGGCTTATTGTTGTTGTTTCTGCTATTATAATTGTTGCTGCAATAAAGTATATATATATATATATATATATATATATATATATATATATATATATATATATATATATATATATATATAATTGTGTCACATTTTTTTCCATTTTTTCGTTGTTTTTTTTTTTTGTCTTTGTTGTCGTACACATTCGCTTGCTTTCTCCTAAAATATTTTATGATCTTAGCTTAGATTTTTGGGGCCAGCCAGATTTGAACAGTCTCAAGTGTAACCGGACGAAGTTGTAAGGATTATATGGAAACTTGACTGCCCATATTTTCGTTGTTTTTCCTGTCCGCCTTTGTATCGGGTGTCTGTCCGGATGTTTTACTGTCGTCTGTCTCGTACTTGTTCCATTTTTGTATATATATATATGTTTATACACACACACACACACACACACACACACACACACAAACACACACACACACGCACACCCACACACACATATATATATATATTGGTATGCCTGTACGTATATATACATATGTGTATGTGTGTTTGTGTGTGTGTGTGTGTGTGTGTGTAGGTGTGATGGCCAATCGAGTGGTTTGGCTTTGCCGTAATCCGAAATCGCTCGGCTTCAAGCGCTCTTACTCCAAATCAGGTTGACGTCAACAATTTTCGGGTCGATAAATAGACCACTATTCTTGTACTGGACTCAGTTGTTCTCTTCTTACAGTTGCTTTCATTTTATCTCCTGCTGGAACCAATCGCGTGTTCTCACTCCTCAAAGGTAAAGTCTACCGAATTTTTAAAAGTACCCTTGATACCCAGTACGTCAAAATAGCGTCTTTACAAGATTACCAAAGAATTAATTGCGCATGTTGTGGCGTGGCATATACGTCTGTGTTGTTTTTTGTATCATTTGCGTATGCGCGCGTTTCTCGGGGTGCGTTATCGATGAACGAATCTGTGAATGAATTGTTTACGCCTAAGTTTATAAGTATCTTCGTCTGCAGGAAAATATGCATAAGTCTTTGTGATATTTCACTCGGTATTATATTGTTGATTAAAGTGTTCCATGGCTGTATTAATGCATTCACGCCAACGGGCTGCTCATAAAATGTTTTTTGAAGTCAATCAGTAACTTGATATACTTTTGTGGTAGAATGTTTTCGCTTAGAAACATCATTCAATAATTGTATCGTATTAGACGAAACACTTCTTCTTCTTCTTCTTCTTCTTCTTCTTCTTCTTCTTCTTCTTCTTCTTCTTCTTCTTCTTCTTCTTCTTCTTCTTCTTCTTCTTCTTCTTCTTCTTCTTCTTCTTCTTCTTCATCTTTCCGTTTCAAGAAATTCCATACATTAATTTTAAAATGTTGCCAATGCGTTGTACTTATTTTATTTTTCTTCCTACTTTCTTTTTAATATTTTTTTTGTGTGATTGTATGTGTATTATAACTTTAATGAACTAAATATTTGCATGTCAATGATATATTATAATATCATCTCTGCTGATTTGCTATATACGAATAAATATGTTGGTGAATTTATCGTAATATTTTTTTTATTTCATTTGCCTTTAATTTGATCAATAATATCCTGTTTCATAGTCATCCTACATCAATGGAATCAAATATCCTAAGCTAGTTTAGTTTCATGAACATTCGATACTAAGCAGTAAACTGCATTTTCAGTTAATAAATGATTAAATGCTAGATATAAATTTTTACGAAATGCAAAGTGAGGCTGCAATGGTTGAAATATATCGGTGATGATACCAGAGCCAATCCTGCAGCGCAGCTCACTCGGTAAAGTGTTAATAATGTATACTTTTTGATAATGTTCGATATCTTTGGATGTAAAGCAGCTGGAGAATCGACTATTGGATGCAAAAATAAATATTGAAAAAAAAAAAAAAAAAGATCGCATTTGACCAAATTTGGACATAGACAGTTTCTCGTAACAGCAATGATATCTAATATACATAAAATAATAATAATAATAATAATAATAATAATAATAATAATAATAATAATAATAATAATAATAATAATAATAATAATAGTAATGATAATAATAATAATAATAATAATAATAATAATAATAATAATAATAATAGTAATAATAATAATAATAATAATATATGTCCGTGTGTGCGTGTATAAATATATGTACACACACACACACACATACACACACACACACACACACACACTTTGTCCTTGTACGCGAATATGACCACGTCTTTGATAAACGTATATTCAGTTTCTGTGCACTCTGTTTTTACAATCTTGCGAAATGATTTTTCAGTGTCTGTTTCAAAGTTTCGACCATTTTCAAAGAAGGTGTTTTCGGAGGTGCTTTCAGAGTCCCTAAGAGACTCTTCTTGCTACACTCGAATACTTTGTTGTTCTCCTCCCTTTCTTTCTACGCTTTGACTATACTAGTAAACAGTCGTGACAGATCATTTACAACATAGTCTCCTTTCCGAATGGCACATTGTTGAACGAATTTGATGCAGTCTTTCCTCATAGCCAAACCAATACATTTCAGAATCCGTTGAAAGAGAGCCGAAATCGAACATTGCTAATAAGACTTATTTCTTATATAGCTGTCTTGCCCCAAAACTCAGCAGAATAAAGCCGTCGTATTAATAGATCCCAGTACCTCAGTGGTACATTATTTTATCGACTCGGAAGAACGAAAGGTAAATTGATTTCGGTGCGATTTGAACTTATAATGTACAAAGTGAGATGAAAAAAAAACAGAAGGCATTTTGTCTGACTCTCTGAATCGACAATTTCTCTGGCAACATTTTTATGGAAACAAGTTGTAAGTGATCGATTGTAAAGTTTTATGAAACGTAACGCATTTCGATTCTATCTGTTATTGTGCTATAACTTTGCTGCGTATATCCTTTGTTAATCTACAGAAGATACTTTAAAATGACCATTTAACTTTTGAAGAAATAGCAGCTATGCTTCTACCAAACTGCACACAAATGGAGTCAAAAATAGAAACAGACACGTATATAATACAACGCAGTATTTATTATTTCTTAAAAACTAGATGATCGTGGTTGTATCAGCTTTGATCAAAGGACATTTAAACAAGAAGAACATACTTTGGCATGGTGACGTCGGTTAATTGACTAAGAGTAATACATAAGGATAGTTCTAAAGATATATTGTGCCTTGCACTTGTTCATTATAAGAGTGTCTACTCTAAACGGTACTAGTTTCTTAGGAACAACAATACAGATAAGTAAACTTCAATGTTTCTCCATTGTCTAGTCAAGTATGTAGCTATACCTGATAGAGGAGAGAAGGCGGAAATGCAATGGATAAAGTGAATATAAACTATTACAACGAACTGACGAGTGATCCTGTAAGTGGTTGTTCAGTCTGCCAGAAACAAACGGTAACAAAAAAAAAACGACAATAATAGTAATAATAATAATAATAATAATAATAATAATAATAATAATAATAATAAGAAGAAGAAGAAGAAGAAGAAGAAGAAGAAGAAGAAGAAGAAGAAGAAGAAGAAAAAGAAGAAGAACAACAACAACAATAACAACAATGACAATAACAATGATAGTGATGATGATGATAATGATAATGATGATGATAATGATGATGATGATGATGATGATGATGATGATGATGATAATAATAATAACATGAACGTATAATTTTCATTCTATTCAAGACTAAAGACTTCAGGCAATGTCTTCTTGCCTGAATATAGTAGTGGCGTGAAACTCAAGTTGCGAAACAAAGTTTTAGCATCAATTAACATACATATCATATGGCACATGTATTGAGAACTTCTCTCTTGTTCGTCCAACATGAAACATCGTAAGAACATATGTACTTATGCATGATTATATATATTTGTATGTAAGTATGTTTATGCGTGTAGGAACTCTATGATGATGCTATATACCTATAACATATCAAAGTGTTATAGATATACAAAGATCGACTGAAAAACATATAAATTTGTAAACAGATAGAGGCAAAGGTACACAGATATGGGGCAAAAATAATCAAGAAAGAGAACTTGAGGGGGACACCGGATGGCGTAAACAGTTGCCGTTCACAAACCTGGTGATGTTGACTATTTGCAGAAATAGTACTGAATCCTTCACTAACAAGTAAACGAGAAATCTTTCTTATATTATGTTTGTTTCTTTATTAACAGGAGTAACTTTAGCAAGACTATTGACTATTGATATTGCATACGTGCCATTACTTGATTTCGCCGTTTCACGTTCGTACAATCGCTTCATCAAATTCTCTATTCTTATTGACATATCAACAAAGGGTGTATGCATCACTTACTTGATTTCGTATATATATAGGTTAAAATCTAAATCTCAATACCACTAATTGTAACAAATAATGCTCACACATAGTTTAGTAAAATTGATTGTATATTTACATATATATACATAATTGCATATCATTTATGATCTAATATTTAATAATACCTTCCAAACATGAATGGTAAGAGGAAAAGCCATAAATTATCACTAACAGAGACTACACCTGATTGTGCATCGATTATATTGACAGACGTACGCACGCAATCACACACGTACAAGCACAAACTCACAAACACAAACCTACATGACACACACACATGATACACACACAACACACACATTCACAACATAAACAATAACAAATATGTACACTTAAATATACCTTTAGATATACACACGCACACGCATATATGCGTAATATACATACAAGCACAATATATATGTGTGTGTGTGTATATATATATATATATATATATATATATATATATATATATATATATATATATATATATATAGTGAGTGTGTGTGTGCGTGTGTGTGTGTGTGTGTGTGTGTGTGTGTCTATATACATATGTACATATATATATGTGTGTGTCTATATAGATATGTATATATATATATTCATACTCATAAATTTATCTCTGTAAGTATATATGAAATATATATGAATATGTATACACACACACACACACACACACACACACACACATATACATGTATATATAAATATATATGCATATATATATACATGCATGCATACATACCTATATAGATATACATTCACGTTCACACATACATCACAAACGAAGCGCACACAATGGCATACAGACATTCATACACACATACACACACACACATACACATATATGTTTGAATACGAGCGGTTTATTTATTTATTTCGCGTGGTGTTGGTGGGTGCCTGTATCTTTGTGTACCTATCGATCACATTCTTGTTTTTTTTAAATTTTTAGTAGGATGATTTTCTTTTTGAAACTCTCCTCCTGATGTTCTGTTTAGTTGAGAACATTAATTATTTATAGGCTGCCGCCTGTGTGTATAACCTTTAAATTTTATATTTACTAACCATCATTATTCATGTATTAATATTCCTCCGTGTTTGTTTATCTGTTACCTGAGCAATTTACTAGCGAGATAATAAAATGTTATTTCATCTTTTAGTTTTATATTCTGGGAGAAAACTGGCACTAATGAAACAAAACTCGTTTGAGCTATCAAAGCAAAAGTATCTAGTGTTCACAACCCAGCAGTGGAATGATATATTGTATTGATGTCACAAAAATTCATATCTCGTTGTTGTGATGTTTTCGATGAAAGTAGTGTAACATGGTTTTCTTCTATTTTCTTTTTGAAACTTTGGTGGTCCGCCATGTTTATGACCTTTCACAGTTCCTCTGTGACTGATGTGACAATGGAAGATATACGCAAATCTGACGTCTGCCAGAGATCTTGCAGCAGAATAGTTTCTACCAAAGTCATCCAAAATACTATATAATAAGTCAAAATAAACACTGCTAGGGATACTATCTGATGACTCTCCCAAATGCCGTCTTTATTGGTGGCGTTATTTTCTAGATAATGGTCATCTTTCACAGAGATCATTTCCACCTTTATGGGCTTTAGGAACTACGTAATCTGAGATAACAAACTAACAATAGGTGTTAGACATTTAAGGGTAACGTATTTAATAAGGTGTATGTATGCAAGTTCAAGTCGATTTGCTGGAATTTCTAGCAGCTAGAGTGGCATATATAGGTTGTCTCATTGCCTGGCAACGTAAAACTTATACCTGCCTGATTGTATAATTTTTGTTGAATCGTTATGTTTTGTCCTGGCCAGTTTTGACCGAATCAACCTAACGTCAAAGGTCTTCTCTCATTAAATCCTCCAGTGTGTTTTCTATGTGTTAGGAGTCGAAGTCCACATTATCCAGCGTGATATTTTCCAAAGACTACCAACCCTATCACGTCCTCCATTGGTTCGAGACGAAAGATATCGTTGGGTAAATAACATCTATAAGACTAGCTTCTAAATTGATGGTTGTCAATATTAGATGGTTAGACTTCCTCAAAATAACAGCCAACCCTCGCTCTCTCACGCCATACTCAATCCAATAGAAAAAAAGTACATATTGGATAAGAAAGTTCTTGATACAAGTTTCCTACACATAGGCGAGATGGTCAGTACTAGAGCTTCTTTAACATTTGATATAGATATTCTACAATGGAGCAGAACATGCGTGAAACACCAACAACAGCTTGCCTTTCACAACATGATGAAATACTTGCAGTGAAAATTATGCAGCATAAATCTGTTTCAAGTGATTAGTTAATAAACGAGTAAATTTGGTTGGCTTCATCCCATTTTAGGCGCATTTCACTTTCTGCTAGATGAAACATATGCAACATTGAATGATTACGATTATGTATTCCTCTATATTTACATGATCCGTATATTACTAAATAAACCTCACAAAACATTACCCTGTCATAGAAATCGAAGATCACTTTTATTAATATATATTTTTACATTCATATATATACTACTTTCAGTAATAAGTATTTTCTCCGGCGCGGCAACGATTGTACCTGCGTGACACCCTTAAGTCTCTCTAGGAAGTCACACAGGTTAATGACGTTCTGGTGGGAGGGTCACAACTAGAATATCTTTAGATTTCCTTAGATTTCCTTTTCAGAGTTGTGCTGGGGTTCTAGAAAACACGAGATAGTAAAACTATTAAAATGTGACGAGTCCTATAAAACGTTAGTTTCTTCTAGAATTGCTGCTGGATGTTTGACTGAATCATAGCTGCCCTAGATGTTTTGTTGGTGTTCCTTCCCTAGATATTCTGTTTTGTTCTGTCGTAGATTCGTTTTTGCTTTTCATTTATCACGTGTTAAACATGTTAAACATGTTGTTTTTTGGCCTATCTCATCTGATTAACTTGGCTCTTGACTTCAAGCGATCCATTAATGAATATGTCAGAGTTTTGTATATGGGTGGAATACATTTTCCAATATGGATTTTACTTATAAATCTGTAGGATATATATATATATATATATATATATATATATATATATATATATATATATATATATATATATATATATATGTATATATATATATATATATATATATATATATATATATATATATATATATATATATATATATATATATATATATATATATATATATATATATATATATATATATATATATATATATATATATATATATATATATATATTCGTTGAGAAGAGGAATCTTCAGTAAATTTGTATTCTGGTGCGGATGGAATAACTTAATGTATTTAAAATTTAACATTACGTTTAGCAAGTCGACTTGTAGATCATGTCAATCCATATCCGATCCCATTACATGACAGCTTGAGCAAAATATATATTGCCAAGCTGTGTCAGTGACATTGGGAAGGACGAAACGGCGCAGAAGACTGTCAGAGAGCAGCGCGAGGCAAATGTTACAAAATTCGAAGAATATCTACATTTTGAGAATGACATGTGAATTGCTCTCCAATCATTCATTGTCTGAAAATGTTGTCGGAATATCTGAAGTAATTTCATGGACGTTACATATAATTTTAAAACTATAATAAGTATTGTGACAATTGGAAACCATATAACAGTCATGTGTTGGTATTGTTTTAACAGTAACGTACTTCAAGTTTTCCTTCTTTTGTGAACGTTACAAACAAAATATAACTTGAATGAGTAAATTCTATTTATTCGAGGATTGATCATCTCATCTTCTTGTCAGAATGTCTTTCTCGTATTTAAATGGAAATATGATGGGATATGGGAGAGAAAGAGAGAGAAAGAAAGAAAGAAAGAAAGAGAGAGAGAGAGAGAGAGAGAGAGAGAGAGAGAGAGAGAGAGAGAGAGAGAGAGAGAGAGAGAGTTTTGGTTGTTATATCTGGCTGGTAGAGTAACCATGCAGATGATATGCCGTTGGCTTGATGTGAATATTTTTAAAGCCATATCCAGTCTTTGATTTAAAAGAAATAAGATCAAAAGGATTACAGTCGTGACATCCTGGCTTCTTACAAATTTTACTAAGCGGCGAAATGGCAACATTGTTTGAGAATCTGCTAGATTGCTTTGAAATATATCTTCTAGCTATTTCCACTCCGTATTCAAATCCTGCCAAAGTCAGCCATAGTAAATGCAACGGTTAAGTATTGTGGTCTCACTCTCCTTTCCTCTCCTTCACACTGTCCTACTATATCCGTATCTCTATTTCTGCACCCGCACTCCGTCTGTATCTGTCTGTCTGTCTGTCTGTCTGTCTGTCTCTGCTTGCTTGTCTGTCTGTCGGTCTGTCTGTTTGTCTGTCTGCCTGTCTCTCTCTCTCTCTCTCTCCCCTCTCCCCTCTCTCTCTCTCCCTCTCTCTCTCTCTTGAAATTAGCAACTTTATGCCTTGCGCGAGGTAGTCGGAGAGCACTAGCGGAGACTTTCCACAATGGAGAAAGTTTTAACAAGATGTTACAAAACCACCATTTGCGGAAAAAAGAAAGAAAGAAAGGAAAAAAAGAGAAAAGAAAGAAAGAAAGAAAAAAAAAGAAGAAAAATATGCCTCAGAAACTGTCCAATAATCTGATGATCTATAAAATGGGAATGAAGAATAAAGACGTACTGTGACAACATCGTACATCTGTCGTGATTGCTTTTCCTATAGCTTCGATCGATGAAGACTGTATCGAACAGCATTTCTCCTTGATTTATGATTTTACCCTGTTTTCCATTGATAAATTTATGTCTGTATATCCATTCAACAAAAAGAAGTGTTTTTGATTATGATTCATATTTTAAGTTAAAAAGCATGATAGAAACAAGCAAAAAGAAATTGGTTAATAAACTATATTTCCTTTCAAATATATGTTACCACATGCAAAAAAGAAGAAAAACAGACGCCTGCAAACTAAAACACACACACAATAGAAAGTACATATACGAACTGGAGTCAACTGTTATACATAAATTTTAAAGTATTTCATTTAAAATCTACCAGCGCCTTAGTCACACAAACCTGCACTCGTATAACCACGCACGTAGATACATACGCATAAATGCACGCGAATAAAAGTAGTGACAGTTCCTTATCTCAATAAGTATTTTGCCCGGCTTGTTAACGATTCTGGTAGCTCAACACCTTAAACGCCGGGAATTAATACTGATTTCAAATTTTGGCCCAATGCCAGGAATTTCTGGGGATGAGGTAAGTTGATTACATGAACCCCAGTTTACATCAACTGATTCTTATTTCATCGACCCCGAAAGGATGAAAGGTAAAGTCGAGCCGTTCTGCGTTTCGTCCGGTGAGCTAACTCAAGCGCTAGCTCGTCGCTTATCTGTGAATTAATACTGCAAGGAGAGTAGAGGCTGACGCGTTAATTTCAAAGGTAAATGGAAGTCTAATGATTAGACAACTATTTTCTGTGGCGAGTGTAATGCATTAATTGTTTCTAAAGTAGCAGTCGTCTTGAAAGCAGGCACACAGCCAGGAATTTGGGCAAGGTTAACAGTCGATAAAATCAAACTTAGTAATTAATTGACACTTTATTTTATCGGCTGTTGAATTCGGTGGGATTCGAACTCATAAATTCATTGGTTTGAACAGATAATGAAAGAAATTTTCCGACAGTTTAACTATTCTGTAAATCTATATGCATAAGGTTTCAGAGATTGTTGAAAGAGAGAAGTAGTAGATTTCATTCAGAAGCTTCATCACAAAATTTACAGTTGAAACGCATAGCCTTTCCTAAATTACCTTTTTGGAATTAAAATTGTTAATGAAACCGAACCATTATTTTATCCTCAGATGGTATTATGTGGTTTTGAGAGCAAAGAGCCAAAGAAATTGAGACTTGTGTTACCGAAAAGATACGCTTCGCAAAATAGATTTATAAAGAGAGCATTTAAGAATTAAAATACATGCATTTTAACTTTTTTTATTAATTCTGCTGATAGCGTTTCCTAAAATGTTGTTTGATCTCTCAAAGATCTATTTTCCATAGATGGAACACCTGATGATATGCACTTTGACACACAAACTGGTTCACGTCTAAAGACGTACAAAATATACCAAATCAATAGAGTTGGGTAACGCATAATCTCTTTTATTACTTCAGTCGTAATGGGCAATGCGAGGTAATCGAACTGAGGCTAAGTAAGTCAGAATTTTCAGCATTAACGTCTGGGAATATTCTAATCACCTTTGGTAAAAGTTTTATTATGAAATTCCCAATTTAGTTCGTTCTCTTCTTCCTTCAGCTATGAAAAAAACAGAATTCTCATGAAACATATGTCTACCAATTTTATTGCTTTCAAAATGCATTATTTATTAAAAGATAGAGCAACGACCACCTAATTCTCGCCAATTCCTATATGTTCAATGAAGTTAAGAAAAACAAAAAGATGCAGGTCTCAAATGTCTACAAATTTCACTGTGATTTCGTTTCGGATATATTCCAACGGGAATACGGTTAGAAACAATATCAAAGAGAGTCAGCACTTCAATTACAGTCTGTATGATAGTAAATGCTGGTTCTTTAATACACATTAGATACAGAAGAAAAAAACAGCAACAACTTCCCTCTTAGATCTAAAATACGTTAGCAGTTATAAATTCAAACCCAAATTAATTGCTGACCAATGAATAAGAATTAGACTCGTCTTACATTTTATACCGCAATTTGATAAAATAATGATTGCTTAGCTTCGACTCGCACATGACCACACATTTGCAATATTCAGTAGCATTTACTACTATATTTATTTTAGAATCAGGGTAACAAAAAGACAAAATCGACCTGGGCAAATTTTGACTAGTACAGTTACTCTGAAACATCAAAGGAATTTTATTGATCGTGTAACTGATTTCCAGAAAAAAAAAACTTAACTTCATTTATGATGATTATTTTATATTATTGTTTGGAAGGAAGAATCTGTGACCATTAAATTCGAAGGCATTCGGAAGTTGCTGGGTTAATGCATGTGATATTCATTTCGAACAATTTGAAATCGATGTTCGTGAGGGAAAATAATGGGTGAAAAAGAGAGGAATTCCAAGAAGTTGAAGTATCAAGAAATATGGAATGGGGAATTTGTAAGCTTTGTGAATATCAGTGAATTCACAAAATGAACGACTACAGAAAACATATTTTGTGATGGGTTGGTTAGGAAGCAACTAGTTATCAATAAGAAGCATACTGCTTCGTAGTGTCTGAAGATGAATTTGTACCGGATTTTTGCTGTGTTTTGAATATTTTAAAACCTTTTATTTTGCAACTTGTCTGATAATACAATACGGACATAAACTTTTCCAGAGGCATCAATAAATTAGCATTGATATTTTTTCATCTGCAATGCAACTGTCAAAGCTCGATATTCAAGCAATTTTGCTATTTACCTTGAAAAAAGTACGTAAAGTAGCTAAAATTATTCGCAATATCGATACCTGTTTTTGAAGAGCTCGGGTTTAATGAGGAAATGACCAGTGAGTGTTCTGCTCGAAAATGGTTTAAACAATTTCGCAGTGGAGACCTGAGCCTTGATAATCCGTGAGTGCAGTGGACACCTCTCTGTCATCGATGACGGTCAATTATAAACCAGCTTTGTGGAAGATCTACGTAAAACCACTCGAGAACTGGCAAAAGAACTTTAAGTTAGCCAGAAAACTGCTTGCAACCATTTGCATGCGATCGGGAAAATAAAACAAAGTACGACAAATGAGTACCACACGATTTGAATGAAAATCAGAAAATGCGCAGGTATGATATTTGTTCGTCGCTTCTTCGCCGTAAGCAGACCGATCTATTTCTCGACCGTATTGTAACTTGCAATAAAAAGTGGATTCTGTACAATAGTAAAAAAAAAAGCAAAAAAAAAAACAAACATTCTTTGCAGTGTTTGGACCATGAGGAAGCACCGAAAACATCCCCCAACTGCGATCTTTTCAAAAAGAGGCTTATGGTAATTGTTTGGTGGTGTACTGCTGGACTCATCCACTATAACTTCTTAGAATCCGGAAAAACCATTACTGCAGAAACATATTGCCGTGAAATTGCCAAACTGAACGAAAATTACTACACTTCTGTCCGAGACTGGTCATCAGAGGAGGGCCAATCCTTCTTCATGACAATACTCGACCACAAGTTTCACTAATGGTGCTCCAGAAGTTCAGTAAACTGTCCTACGATGGTCTTCCCCACCCAGCTTATTCTCCAGACCTTTTTCCTACCGACTGCCACTATTTGAAGCACCTTGATAGTCTCCTGCGAGACGAGTTTAAAAATAAAACCGATGCTGAAAGTGAGTCCAAAGAGAGAGAGAGAGAGAGAGAGAGAGAGAGAGAGAGAGAGAGAGAGAGAGAGAGAGAGAGAGAGAGAGAGAGAGAGAGAGAGAGAGAAATACGAAGGAGAGAAGAAAAGAGATATTCTTTGATAAATAGATCTCTCTCTCTCTCTTTTTCTCTCTTTTATTTGTTTCAGTCATTTGACTGTGGCCACGCTGGAGCACCGCAAATCAACTCCAGGACTTATTCTTTGTAAGCCTAGTACTTATTTTATCGGTCTCTTTTTTTGCTGAACCGCTAAGTTATGGAGACGTAAACGCACCAGCATCGGTTGTCAAGCGACGTTGGAGGAACAAACACAGATATACAAACACACACACACACATATATATACATATACATATATACGACGGGCTTCTTTCAGTTTCCGTCTACCAAATCCACTCACATGGCCCGGGGCTATGGCAGCACACACTTGCCCAAGGGACCACTCAGTGGGACTGAACCATGTGGTTCGTAAGCTAGCTACTTACCACACAACCACTCCTGCTGATATATAGAGGAATGCATAGAATTTCAAGGAAATTAATTAGTGAATTATTTCACAAGCTGAATTAGTGAAGGCATTTTAGAAACCAATACATATGCCATATATCTAGTAAATATACAATACGATTATGTTAATAGGGAGGTGATCAAATATTTACAGTCAAGAAAATATACACAAAATATTACTGATATTTGCTTCCAACGTGTGAATAAGCACGACTATAATCAAAGAAATACGTCTTTGTGTAAACGTATAGAAAACAAGATATATTCACACACGTACCTACACACACACATTCAGTTGTATATATAGGTAGGTATTCAGATATATAGATATGTGCATGCGCACACATCTCAGGCAAGCCAGACAAGCAATATCCTTTATTGTTGTGTATGCATGTAGGAAGGTTCCCTTCACGACCGAGATGTTGATGTAATTCAAATGAATGCACGTTGCTTTGGGGTTAGACACCGATGCTTATCCTTTAGCCGAGAGTTGTTATAAATAGCTCTTGAACGATTAATGCAGAGATATTCTTGCGCTCATACATATACATGCATACACAAACAAGCTCATATGTGCAATTATTACATGCTTACATATGCATGTGTCTATCTGTGTACCTGTCTGTTCAAAATCTATCCATCCCTCATTCAATCTACCTACCTACCTACCTACCCACCCACCTGCCTGCCCGCCTGCCTGCCTGCCTGCCCGCCTGGCTGCCTGCATGCATGCCTGTCTGCCTGCATGTATGTCTGTATGTCTGTCTATCTATCTATCTATCTATCTATCTATCTATCTATCTACCTATGTATCTACCTACCAACCTACCTACCTACTTACCTACCTACCTACCTACCTATCTATCTATCTATCTATATATCTATCTATCTATCTATATATCTATCTATCTATCTTTCTATCTACTTATCTACCTACCTACCTATCTACCTATCTATCTACCTACCTACCTACCTGTCTTTACTTCGAGATCTTTCGCAAGAGTCTGGATCTCGAAGTAAAGACAGTATTCATAGACCCGGAGGGTAGATTGGTTGTTCTGGATGTCGATGGCAGCGATGGGTGTGCTTTTCGACTCATATCAGTATACGCACCACCTTTAACAGGTAGGCCGGATTTCTTTCGACGTCTGGAGGTATTCCTAGGAATGTCTCGTCCTTTACTTTTAGTGGGGGATTGGAATGCTACCTTGGACACGCATCTAGACTATGTGGGCAGACGGGGAATAGACGGGGAATAGACGGGGATGCAAATGCCTCAAAGACCTGCTCAGACGCTTTCAACTGTCTGACAGGTACCGACTCGATTACCCGAATGCGCCAATGTGGACATGGACAAACCGCATCGGGTCGTCGAGATCGTATCTAGATAGAATACTGTGTAGGAGAGTAGATAGAGATAGCATAGGGTGTCCACAATTTCACATAGTCAGCTACACGGATCACAAACTTGTGACGTGTACGCTAGACTTAGATAAGACACATAGGCAGGGCCCCGGTTACTGGAAACTAAACGCGTCTTTCCCGTCGAGACAAGTTTTCAGAGACCGGATTAGCACGTTAGTAAAGAGGGCTTTGACGGGAGCCATCATCAATAACATATGGTGGTTTGCCTTCAAGAGAGCAATAAAAGCAGAAGCGGTTAGGTATAGCAAAGCACTAGCCATAGACAGAAACAGAGTAGAGGGTGAGCTAGTTAAGAAACTAGAAGAGGCAATTAGAAGTGGCATCGCATCCGACGTTTTGGCGGCGAGGTTGGCCCTTGACCAACACTTCAACGCCAAACATGAAGGGTGCGTTGTCAGGGCTAGGATGCGTGCTCTAATAAACGAAGGTGTTGGAGCCGCGCGAGAGGCCCGGGTGGCGGAGGCGCAACAGGGCAACAAAGCCACCATTCGGTCTCTGGTGGACGAACAGGGGCGCGAACTGCGCGAGCCAATCAAAATGTGTGAGGCCTTTCAGCGGCACTTTGCTCGACTGTTTGGGACGAATGGCGAGCGAGAACGCAGGGTGGACTTCAGTGCCTACCTGCACAGCCTGCCACGACTCTCGGCAAGAGAGGCGGAGTGCTGCGAAGGTGCCATCACGGCAGCGGAAGTGAGGGACGCGATGGCGGGATGCTCGAGGGACAAATCTCCGGGTTTGGATGGTCTGCCCTACGAGCTTTACAACTGTATGCCAGACTTGTTTGGAGACGTCTTGGTGGCCGTGTACTGCAATTGGCAGCAAAACGGGAGCATTCCCGGTTTTGTGAGTCGAGGAGCCGTAACGCTGCTGAAGAAAGATCCAAACAAGGGGGGCGTCATAGATAACTTTAGGCCCATCACTCTGCTCAATGCAGACTTGAAAATTTTGGCCAAGGTGTTATCCAAGCGGTTGGCGCTTGTCATCAAGAAACTGATCGGCAAGGCGCAAACGTGCGCGGTGCCGGGCAGGAGCATCCATGACAACCTCCATCTGATGCGCTACATCATAGAGAGGGTAGTTAAGGAACCTGGCATGAGTGGGGCCCTGATCAATTTAGATCAATCGAAAGCTTTCGATAGGGTAGACCATCAATACTTGGAGGCTGTCCTCATAGCGGCCGGCTTCGGTCCCATTTTCCGCGGCTGGATGGCTGACTTGTACAGAGGCATCCGTTCGGTAGTTCGCGTCAATGGGCATCTATCAAGACCCTTCGACATTGCACGTTCGGTCCGTCAGGGATGGCCACTCTCGTCGCTTCTGTACGTGTTGACTCTCGAGCCACTACTGCAGAAGCTGGCGACGCTGAGGGGCATCCCACGAGAGTTGGGATGCGGGACGAGCGTGTCGGCATACGCGGACGACGTCACCGTCATAGTGTCTAGCCAAAAGCACATCGAGCTTGTCGGCGAGACACTGAGAGACTACGAAGCGGTAACGGGAGCGAAAATCAACCGGGATAAGTCAGTGTGCTTGCGGCTCGGCACCTGGAGAAGCAAGCCCCTGCCGTCAAGTAGCGCCTCCGTCGTGGGACGTTGGACTGACGGTCCGGTTGAGTTGCTCGGGGTCTGGTTTGGTCCAGACCTCCAAACGGAGAAGAACAGGGACGAGATAACGAGAAGGGTGGCCACTCTAGCCCGGCAATGGGCCGAGAGGAAGCTTTCCCTGAAAGGTCGGGCGGAGGTGGCGAACACGTACATCGCGTCCGTCATCTACTACCGCCTGACCGTCGTTCCTTGTCCCGACCCTACCATCACCAAACTGGAGAGCATCCTCTTCCGCTTCTTGTGGAAAGGAAGCGTTCCGATGGTTAGGCGATCCGTTTGCTGCCAAGACCCGTTAAAAGGAGGACTGCGCATGCCTTGGTTGATGATGCGCAGACACGCGCTGAGACTGCGACATCTCCGGCTCTACGTAGACAGCGGTGAACAGGTGTGGTCACCGTTTGTGCGGCGCGCTTTCCCACAGCTCGTCTCCATGACCGAACTGCAGTCATGGATCAAGAAGAGGCCGAGGAAGGGCGAATGGCACCGCGAGTGTCGCGCTGCTCTTCGGCAACTCCAACAACCCGGGTCAACCTTGAGCGACTGCATCACAACTAACGCATTCTATAGTGGATTAGTGGAGGGAAGGTACGACGACGATCTCGGGGCGAACCTGGGCGTCGACGAGGAATACCTGACCCGCCTGTTTAAGACGACCTTCGGGCCGGGACCTATGGACAACTTCCAGAGATCCCTGGCCTGGCAGTGCTATCCAGAAGTACTACCCGTTCGGGATAAGCTCTACTGGCATGGCTCGAGAAACACGGGGCCGACCTGTCCGAGATGCCGGCAGAGCGACGAAACCGTTCTGCACGCACTCGTACAGTGTCCCACCATTTCCGAGCTGTGGGCTTACGTCGAACACTGCTATCGCGTGTGGGACGAATCGGTCTATCAGCCGAGTATATCGTGAATATTGTCGCGCCTCCTTCCTTTAAACGGGAAGGAAGAGCTATTTTCATCGTACTTGTGGCTATGGCGAAAGAATGTGTATGGTGGACGCGTCTGAAAGGTCTAGAGACAAAGACTTTCCTCTCTGGGCAATCTCTCATCAACTTCTTCAAGTATCACCTGAAGAGGAAGGTGAGAGTAGAAAGGGAAGTATTGTCTAGTGAATGCTTCAAAAAAAGATGGGTGAATGTAGCAAGGATGGCACGTGTGAACGACGGACCCATCTTGAGCATAACCCTATGAACAAGAAAAAAACAAAAAAACAAAAAGGCAAAAGAGAGCCACTTACTGTGATAGTTTCTTCAATGAGAATATTGACCAAGGTTACCCTGGTCTTTTCCGTAGGCTTTTCCTTCCACGGCTAAACCTAAACTGTCCTCCCCTCTTTTACACGAGAACATTACTGTGTGATACACGATCCCTATTGATCGGCCTTCCCTTTTTTTTTTTTCGATCCCTTTTAATCGAACTCCCCCCTTTTTCCCTTCCTACGATCCCTTTTGATCGACACCACCACTTTTTTTTTTCCTTCCCCCTCCCAAAAAGAAAGCTCTACATTGTATTTGTCCCATCTTCGTTGAGCCCTGTGTGGCTAATAAAAGAAATGTATCTACCTACCTACCTACCTACCTACCTACCTACCTATCTATCTATCTATCTATCTATCTATCTATCTATCTATCTATCTATCTATATATCTATCTATCTATCTATCTATCTATCTATCTATCTATCTATCTATCTATATATCTATCTATCTATCTGTCCATCTATCTTACTAAATAGACAATTAGCCAGATACATAAACGCAAATTTACTCCTAAATTATTGCACCCACTTAGTTGATTTTCCATACCAAAAAGGTGGGCCATGTATTTAGTAAATATAGAATGCAACGCCGTTCTTACACTTCACGCACATGTGTTCACACACTTAGTACGTAACACCATACGCATATATGTACGCATAGGCACAAGCGTATTTACATAATTCTGCAAAGGCGTTCCTATATGTATGTTTCCATAACTGCAGTAAGATATGTACACTCGTGTTTCTGTATGCGTATTCTCTGTGATATATATATATATATATATATATATATATATATATATATATATATATATATATATATATATATATATATATATATATATACGCATTTATATTCACATATATATATATATACATACACATATGTATTTTCATATATATAGATATATATATATACATATATATACACACACATATATATGGTCGCACACACAAGAGTACACATG
The DNA here is from genome assembly GCF_046866305.1 of Octopus bimaculoides. Classification (NCBI taxonomy): domain Eukaryota; kingdom Metazoa; phylum Mollusca; class Cephalopoda; order Octopoda; family Octopodidae; genus Octopus; species Octopus bimaculoides. Next base: position 15,344,076 of record NC_142946.1, on the reverse strand, counting down.
CAAAGATATATATGTATGTATGGGCATATATATTTTTATATCTACAATATTATCGTGTACACACACACACACACACACGCACACACGCACACACACACACACACACATATATAAATACACGTGTATATATATATATATACGTATATATATATACGTATATATATATACGTATACATATATACGCATACATATATACATGTATATAAAATGGCATGGACACCTATATATTAAATGCTCATAAAACGTCCTAATTGTAATAATTCGATTTCCTAATGCCCTTAACACTTGTCAAACCTAATATATCATGTGTAGTTGGATAAAAGATCGCTTATTATTACATGAAAATCGAATTATTTAAATTTGGGAAAGTTTTAGTATATACCATTAGTGATTTATGCACGGCTAGTCAGAATTCCGGAGCAATTACACTACGGGGAAGGAAATTGCAACTGAAAATTCACTTGGCAAGCCGGGGAGGTCCTATTGATTTAATTGCTTCTGTCATATCCATTTTATGTATAAATATTAATCTTACAGCCACATTCCCTGCACAGACCTATATTATCACGAATCATGATAACTGGAGAGTTGATATATATTATAAACTTTGTTTTCCATTATGCTCTCGCGTTTTACCTTGAATAATTTAATAAATGAGGTGAGAGAAGATTTCTTGTGTGAATCGTTGTGTATATATGTATGTATTTGTATGTATACGTATATATATGTACACACACACATATATACATATATAAATGTATATATGTATGTAGGTATATATATAAATATATATCTATATCTACACACGAACGCCCATGTATATATTTATAAAGTTATAAATGTAATCAAATATATGTGTGCGTATGGTATGAATGAATACAAACACAAGCACACACACATACACATTGTTTTTCTATAAATTTGAACTGCATATATATATTGATAGATAAATAGAGAGATAGATATCGTTTCCATTGTTAAAATGCATGTATGTATGAATGTGAATGTGGATGTATGAATGTGAAGACAAGTTAATGAAATGCAATTTGAATCATAGATTGATATTACATTATTTTGTGTTTTAACAGCGATTTTTGACGTTTTGACAATTCTCCTTCAAAATGTCTACTTCATACAAATATTCCATTCTATGAATTTTAACTCCGTTTTATCGGAGCAGGTATAAATGGGGAGCGTTGCCTGGATTCCTTATAATGCCTAATAAAAATGCTCGTCAACCACATGATTGCTGGTACTCTCTCGCAACTCAGTATCTTGGGTTAAATAACATTCTACTTTTTAAAAAATCTTTTGACCAAAATCGCTGGATAAATTTGGTAATGAAAACGATAGAGTTGGGGTCAGTGGGCGAGTTCCTGTTCGTAAATGGTAGAAGTGGTAATTATGCTGTAACCGTAACGTTGACGTTTCGGTTCTGCTTGGTTTGCTATCAGCATAGTCCACGGGTACAGTTTGAGATATTCTACATATTTTTATACACAAAGATGTACACGCACTGATGCACTCACACACACATATACATGCACATATGTATATGTGTCAGTATTTATGTGTGTGGATGTATGTACGTGTGTCACACCCATACACACATACAGTGTGGTTAGTGTTCACTTGTTGGTAGGAGCAGCAGTAATGTATTCATTCCTGAGAGATATAAGAGTGATTTGATATATATACAGAATTTATGTGTCTTCTACATAGAATTTCATGCATAAATAGTGCAGTAATTAGACGGGGTTGTATACCGCCACCTGTACGAGCCGGCAATAATTCAGATGCAAATGACGTCACTATTCAGAGAGGAATTGCAAGAACAGAAAACGACAACAAACGACAAGAGCAAGGAAAAAAACATTTAAGGAAAATTCTGAGCTTTGCCGCTTTGCGTCTGAGGCTATGCACGTTTTAAATAAACATCTGAAGCTTTTCTGAATATCATGAATGCTGATTTTCTATTCAACTCAATGTAGAAGAGCGTGCTCTTTTCAGGCTAAAGCTCACTAATTTCCTGCCCAATATATATATAAAAAAATAACTAAAACACACCAAACAATCACCTTACATTAACATCTTCCGACCTTATGATTATAACATGACTGGTTTTATTTATTGTTCTTCGTTGATTTCGTTCAGTATATCGATGACATTTGTTTAAATAAAGCGAAATATTTATTGTTTTTAATGCAATTTTTTTTTAATTTTGTATATTTTTTAATTTTGCTTTATAAATGTAGATGATCGAAATCCATACGCAATCAGCGATTCTATGAAAAGGGTCAATTAATGGAATTTACCGACCTTTCCCTAGGTTGAGAAAGTAGTATGACGTTGTACTTACTTATCAAAGCACATAGACATTTCATAGCACACATCTAATGAACACATTATAATATTACATTTCAAATCAGGCTGTGGTCAGATCTGAAGCAATTAACATCGTATATAATCCACTGTATCTATAAATACGGAATGAGAAATGAAATGTCAGAATTTATGAGATATGTTGAACTATTATTTATGACCATTCTATAAATTTTGGCAATTCATTTATTATTCATTTACTTGCGGCTTAATCAGATCAGACGTGAATCTACACTGTATGCAATATGTTCAAGGCTTCATACACGAATGAAAGAAAGAGATAAAGACACACTCAAAATTATATCCCGTTAATTGCGAACAAGAACCAGAAGATAATTGAAATGCAGCGAGTAATAATGTCTAACTCTCCAAAAGAACTATGGCGCTTCAGATGTTATTCCACAAATTTCTTATAAACTAAAATATTCTCAGCAATCTTTTCTCTAAGGAGAGAAAGGATTGCTCTCTAAGGAGAGAAATCCTTTCTCCATTTGAACATATGATAGAAAATACCTATTCAAAGTCCTGTGTTGCAGGATTACGTATGGAACCAAAGAGATGAGAATCTATTTTAAACATTCAATAATGCGAGCATTAAAGTACATTTTCCTTATATATACATATAAATTACATGCATTGTTACTCTG
>NC_142946.1:15336047-15338547 GCF_046866305.1 Octopus bimaculoides | reverse complement strand
TCACGAAAAGGCGTTAGAAGCTGCTTTCTATCTTGGAAGAGAGCAGGATATTTGGTATTGATTTCATGAAGGATATCCAGGCTGAACAGCCTGTAAGAAGCAGGTCAAGTGTTGTTGCTAAGAACGTAAACCGCATGGCAAAAAAAAAAAAATGCGCATAAACAATTGACTGGTAGATGTAAACAGAAACCGCAGCACGGTAAATAAGTGGCTCGTAGTAATCAAGCTGATGTTGACCAGAAACACACCTATCAGCGGCAAAGAAGCTCAGGGCTAAAGGTAGACTGTCAAGTCTTCATTTTATCTGCTCAAGATCTATCTACCACAGAGTTTAATTAACGCTGGATTTTATCGTCCACAAGAAAACAAAATGCCGGATAAAGTGCCGGAAGAAATAACATTAAGCATTTTGTTCCATGCTCTAACAGTTCCACCAGCACTATAATAATAATAATAATAATAATAATAATAATAATAATAATAATAATAATACTGATAATAATAATAATAATAATAATAATAATAATAATAATAATAATAATAATAATAATAATAATATAACTGTCCCAATCGATATAAACGTATCTGTCAAGACCTACCAAAAACTGAGCAAATATAAAGATCTTGAAATAGAAATTAGCAAAATGTGGAACCTGAAAACTAAAACAATACCTATTGTCATAGGTGCCCTGGAATAACAGTGAAACGGGCTGATTACTACCTAGCTCAGATACCAGGAAACCCCAAATTGGCTGAAGCTCAAAAGATAGTGCTCATGGGAACTGCCCATATCCTACGTAAAATACTGTCTATGTGATCTTAATTTTCTTATGGTTTCTTAAACATTCTCTAGAACAACACTATGTACAAATCCAAATATATGGTACCGTAGGCATAACACCTACATGAACTTCTAACTTGTTGTCTCTTGAGGTCTCTGGGTGAGACTTGGATCCAACTTGTACAAATGCAAAGGAAAAGTCAAACATAAAATAAAATTAATAATAATTAATGCCCTGATACAGTACCAGACAGTAGCTCTAATGTGTTTAGATCTTAACTGATTGAAAGTGATATTATGCACATTGTTTTGTGTTGGTATAAAAGACGGGCCACAGAAAATATTCTGCTCATTACCACAGATTCGATTATCTGTTGCTTTACCTTCATCAGTTGAGCATGCCAATTAGTAGCTGACGATATGTGAATCTCTGATTACGAGCAGAAGTAGCGGTGGAGCATCATAGCCATGTGTTGAGAGGAATTCTTTGGGATTTGAATAATTCACGTTTGGAAACATGGGTGTTTTGTTCATCGTCCTTAAACAAAATTTATTCAGGGACATTTTGAGTAGGATGGGCTACTCAACCCTGAAGAAAATTCTAACAGGGCCCTATGCGCTGTTTCTGTTGATATGAGATCATCATGTCGCGCACATATGGCTATGATGCATGTGCCTTGTGTACCCTTATCAGACGGGTAGTCATGATGGATATACTCTGATGGCATTCCCTGCTTTCTCTCTCAATAATAATAATAAAAGTGATAATAAAAATTATATTAATAATCCTGTCTACAACGAGCACATAACCCCTCATATTCGAGGTAGGGGCTACTCAGTTATAGGTGTGATGCATCATTCACTTCGGATGTGCATCAGTTGGATTGAAATTAGCCAAAGAGATTGGCGAACGAGGTGCCATATGGCAATTCACCTGACGAGGCAGCTCTATACCGAACGATGCACCACAATTATTTGTACAAAACTCCACCCAAGAGGTACACATTCACGAAAAGTCGAAACGGCCGTAGTGAGTAATGAAGAATTTCGAGAATTCTACTTCTTTCTCTTTCACTCATATGCAACTGTGTGGCTTCCAAACCATATGGCTGCGGGTTCAGTCCCACTGTGTACCACCTTGGGAATGTATTTTCTACTATAGCCTCAAGCCGACCAAGGAATTTTGGGTGGATATTGTAGACCGAAACTGAAAGAAGGCCGTAGTATATACATACATATATATGTATAAATATATATATATATATATATATATATATATATATATATATATATATATATATATATATATATATATATATATATATATATATATATATATATATATATATATATATATATATATATATATATATATATATATATATATATATATATATATATATATATACATATATATATATATTTATATATATGCACATATATATGTATATGTGTACATATGTATATGTATTTGTGTGTCTGTGTTTGTCGTTCCACTATCACTTGACAACAGATGTTGGCGTGTTTAGGTTCCGTAACTTAACGGTTCACCAAAAGATACGAAAACAAGTCCTACGGTCATTTTATTCCACTAAAGGTGGTGCTCTAGCATGACCGCAGTCAAATGATTGAAACTAATAGGAAGATGAAAGAACGAAAAGGAATGGGTGCATATATATATATATATATATATATATATATATATATATATATATATAT
>NC_142946.1:15316047-15333547 GCF_046866305.1 Octopus bimaculoides | reverse complement strand
TAATCAAATTAGCGATACAATATTCCATATTTTATAACTTACAGGGGTGAGTTGGGATATTGCATCGAAATGTGTATAGGTCATTAATAAAGTCTTTACAATGGATCGCGTTATAGCTCTTATTTAAATTGATATATATATATATATATACTCTTTTACTTGTTTCAGTCATTTGACTGGGGCCATGCTGGAGCACCGCCTTTAGTCGAGAAAATCGACCTCAGGACTTATCCCTTGTAAGCCTAGTACTTATTCTATCGGTCTGTTTTTTTGCCGAACCGCTAAGTTACGGGGACGTAAACACACCAGCATCGGTTGTCAAGTTATGGTGGGGGGATAAACACAGACACACACAGACACACACACACACACACACATAACACACACACACACACACACACACACACATATATATATATATATATATATATATATATATATATATATATATATATATATATATACATATATACGACGGGCTTCTTTCAGTTTCCATCTACCAAATCCACTCACAAGGCTTTGGTCGGCCCGAGGCTATAGTAGAGGTGCCACGCAGTGGGACTGAACTCGGAACCACATGGTTGGTAAGCAAGCTACTTACCACACAACCACTCCTGCCTTTTATATTATATCTATAAATATATGAAAATACACACACACACACATAGACATATGTACGGAAACACACATATGACAGAAGTAAATAGACAGCCCGTAAAACCTTTTTATGTTTATTTTTAACTTGAAAAAGGTTTATATATTTTTTTTTTATTAATGGCCATTTGTATGCATCAAATTTCTATATGTGGCTGTTTGATCATGCCACATACAAAAGAAGTATTAAGACAGTACACATTTCAAAAAAGGCCGTATTGTGGGTCAACCTGAAGGTGGATAGCGTAAAAATCACAGAAAACTCTGAGATCCCGCTTTCCCCTGTTACTAGGGTGATTCTGCAATTCAGCAGAGAATGGAAGGAGTCCACATGACCTAGCGCAGTTCGACCAGGGCCCACTGACAGGACCCTTTGCCTTGTTATATGAAGTGTGGAGAATAATCCTTATTGGAAGGCCTCTGACATAGTAGGGCGAGCTGATGTCAGTCTCAGAACAGCTATCAAGTATCTCCACAAATTTGGCTACTATGGCAGAACAGCAAGAAGGAAACCACTATCAAGTAGAGAAATGATTGGGCCAGTGAGATGATGGAATGGCTGCTAGCATTTCTGGACGCTATCATATTCTTTGATGAGTCCAGATTTGCTGTATTTCCTAACAGTGATCAAGTGTGGATCTAGAGACAGTGATCAAGTGTTTGGCATGAAAACATTGCTGCCAATAATGAAACAAGGAAGCTATTCTGTGATGATCTGGGGAACAATTTGGAGCAATGGTCAATCAGAGCTAGTGAAGTGTGATGGAAAAATACTCAGATAAATACGTGTCCACATTGCAAGACGGACGCCTCCCAATCTTCTCCAATGGTGAAATGATTAAAGAAGACTTTATTCATGGTAGATGGGGCTCCTTGTCACACGGCTAAGAAGTCCCAAGATTGGTTGGAAAAGAACGGCATTAAAAAGCTGCTATGCCTCACCCATGTACCGGATATGGACCCCTGGAGCGTAATGGATAGGACACATCGTAAAAGGAAAAAGAAAGTATCCTAAAAGCCAGACCTTTTCAGATTACTACACGAAAATGGGCAAAATATTCCGCGAGAAAATATTTGTCATCTGACGTGTAGCATACCTTATAGGATCCTTGCGTCGAAAAATGCTCGGAGCGCGTCTACTAAATATTAGATATTCACACTATAATAATTAATAAATAATTTGAAAGTATAATTGCAGATTGAAAGAAATTTTAATGATTATAAGAGTGTCTATTTACTTCCGTTATGTCACTCTGTGTGTGTATACACACGTGTATATATACATATATACGTATGTGATTCTGGATATATATCTATATATGTGCGTATATGCATATATATATATATATATGTGTGTGTGTGCACATGCGCGTGTGTGTGTGTTCGTGTGGGTTTATATTTATATATGATATATGATATTTATGTGTGTATATATGAATATCTATGCGTGTACGGTTGTGTTTGTATATATTTATTCGTGTACGTACTGAAGCCTTCTCATTTGCTTGCAAACACGCACACACGCTCTAACGCACAGACACACACACAGACACACACATACATAGACACACAAACCTCACAAATACATACACACACAAACTGCAGCGCAGGGATATAACTGTAGACGTGTATGTTATTAAGGAAGGTCTTAATGACATAGACTAAGTCGACTTAATTATAGTATATGCCTGTAAATTTGATGTTTGGCACACTATGAGTTACTTAGGTGTGAAGATAATAATTGATTGAATTTCAGTAGCCAGGGCATATCACCTAATATGTCAAGTATTACCTGTACGCTTTCATGTATGTTACTACTACTACTACTACTACTACTACTACTACTACTACTACTACTACTACTACTGCTGCTGCTGCTGCTGCTGCAACTACTACTGCTGCTGCTACTGCTGATGCTACTACTACTATTACTACTTCTACTACCACCACCACTACTGCTACTGCTACTACTACTACTACTACTACTACTACTACTACTACTACTACTAATAATAATAATAATAATAATAATAATAATAATATAATAATAATAATAATAATAACGATAATAATAATAATAATAATAATAATAATAATAATAATAATAATAATAATAATAATAATAATAATAATAATAAATGCACTGATGCCGTATCAGGCAGTGGCTCTCATGGTATTTCTCTTAACTGACAGGAAATATTATCATGTACATTACATTGTCTTGGTTTAGAATATGGACTGCAGCAAATATCCTGCTCAGTACCACAGATTTGCTTCTCAGTTGTTTGAGCTACACCAGTTGAGCACATCCTTCAGTGGCTGACGATATGGGCAATTCTGATCAAGTGCAGTAGCGGGGAGGGGATCATATGCATGATTTGAGAGGAATTATTTGGGGTTTAGTTAACTCACCTTTGGAAACGTGGGGGCGTCGTTCACAATCTTCAAACAATCCTTATTCAGGGACCTTTTGAGCAAGGTGGGCTACTCGACGTGAAGAAAATTCTAACTGGGCCCCACGTGCAATGTCAAGTGCTGTTTATCTTGATATGATATCACAGTGACGCGCACATATGGTTGTGATGCATGTGCATGGTGTACCCCTATCACGTTTCCTATTGGCATACTATTGCGTTCTTTTAGATAGGTGTCTGTCACCAGCTTTTCTTGAATCACTGATAGTGCTTCATCATTTGGGACTTTGGCGAACAGACTTATCACATCTAGACTCACCATCTGGTTGGATACTGAATCTCTACAGCTCACTATAGGTCTTAATCGAATACCATCCTTGTGAGTCTTAGGGAATCCGTACATGTGTGGTAGCTTACTGTAGTGATGAGTCAGTTGTCTGTACTTTATTGGTATAAAGTAATCCTTGTTCTTGATCAAGATCTATGACAACGTCCTCTCTGTTTTCTGAGTTGGGTCTTTCTATACTTTGCTGTTGCTACCATCACTTATGACACTTGCCAATTTTTCCGAGTAGTCAAACATGTTCATCACAACTGTAGCATTTCCTTTGTCCGCTAGAAGTATTATGATAGAATTTCACTCTCTAGTATTTTGATAGCGAACTTTTCTTCGTTAGTGATGTTTGGCTTGGGAAGTTTCACTTTTTCTAGTACCTGTCTCACTTTCACTTTAGTTCGTCTCCCTGACGTTTTGGTATCTTTATAGCTATCTTCCAAAGGAGCTATTATGTCCAAGTATAGAATGCGCTTGATGGTTGTCCAAGTACTGTTAGATTATGTGAACTCAATAAAGCCATCCATACGGTCCACAATAGTAAAGGAAAAATACAACCAGCTAGCCTTCCTGTACGTATTAATAACACTACCAAGTATGCATCCATGACATCCGTATACCGCAAGCCAACATATATAAATATATAATTTATATATATATATATATAAATATATAATTTATATATATATATATATATATATATATATATATATATGTTCTGAGTAAATTGATGCGATGCTACCACGGGAAAAGAAGGAGCCCATGGGTGGTAATTCGGCTAAAAATTAACTTATTTGATGGTAGGTCACATCATGAGCAAGAATACCTGCATACTCATGAATAGTGAATCAAGACACTCGAATGATGTGCTAGAAATAGCAACTCATCATGTAGTTCTGCAAATATCGTTAAAATAACGACATTCATGAGATTAGAAAGTTTTTCGATATGGCTGTTGATTAGGAGTAACATCTAAGGGGAGACGAAACACAGTTATATTTAGGACTTAGTCATTTTCATTGTCGTTTGTATGAATGTATGACATCACATTCACACAAAAAAGAAATTACTGTTGCAATTTGATGTTGAATATGTAACTTTGAGATATCTTTTGAGTGTCTCTCATTTCAGAGCCCACTTTTCTTATGATATATGTTAAAGAACATATAAACTGACACTCCGTTGGTTACAACGCTGAGGATTCTGATTGATCCGAGCAATTCTGGTTGATCCGAGCAATTCCAGTCGATCCGAGCAATTCCGGTTGATTGGAGCAATTCCGGTTGATTGGAGTAATTCCGGTTGATCCGAGCAATTCCATTCGACCCGAGCAATTCCGGTTGATTGGAGTAATTCCGGATGAACCGAGCAATTCCAATCGATCCGAGCAATTCCGGTTGATTGGAGTAATTCCGGTTGATCCGAGCAATTCCATTCGACCCGAGCAATTCCGGTTGATTGGAGTAATTCCGGTTGATCCGAGCAATTCTGGTTGATTTGAGAAATTCCGGATGCACCGAGCAATTCCAATCGATCCGAGCAATTCCGGTTGATTGGAGCATTTCCAGTCGATCCGAGCAATTCCGGCTGATAGCAGCAATTCTGGTTGATACGATCTGGTGAAATTTACGTGCAAGTGGCTGAGCATTCCATAGACAGGTGTACGCTTAACATAGTTCTCAGGGAGATTCACCGTGACACAGTAAGTTGAGAAGACTGGCCCTTTGAATTGATATGTGCAATCTATGTTTAGCAGTAAAGATTTAATTTGTCATGTTGGGCTGGAGTAACGTGACATTACATCTTCCTAAAAGTCATAGCATGCTACTGGGAATGTTACCTCACAACCTTACAATCGTGAGCCGAATACGCCTAAGCACTAAGCTAGGCACACTATATGTTTAATACATTGAGTACAAAATTCTAAAACAAATTTAGGAAACAGAAACCACTCTGTGTCTTTTGCATCAGAACGTTATACAGAATACACATTGCAGACTCTCCGCGACATCTAAAATCTTGAAGAGATGAGTCACTCTGAAACTGTCTAGCATCATTTTCAGGAGGAATGGTGTGTTCTCAGTCACGTCTACACCGTGAGGACAGGGTATTTGGATCTATGAGTCCGAGGAATCGAGAGACATATCCAGGAATCTGTGAAGATGATAACGACGACGATGACGATGACGATGTCCTTCACAGGGGAAAGTTTTATGTATGTACCCTAGTCATGCATACAAACTTGCCCACGCTTGTATATCGTGGATCAGTACATTATATATATATATATATATATATATATATATATATATATATATATATATATATATATATATATATATATATATATATATATATATATATATATATATATATATATATATATATATATATATATATATATATATATATATATATATGTGTGTGTGTGTGTGTGTGTGTATGTATATACACACACATACATATATATTTGTATGTATGTGTGCTTGTATGTACATATGTATGTATTCATGTATGTAAGTGTTCATGTATGCATATATGTACGTATGTGTATACCATCAAGTATATTAGTGGAAATGGCGTCTTTGACTAAGCAGGAAATTAGATATTAACAGCCCACAATACTTAAGTAAAGCGTATCCATATTCAGTTAAATAGAAAAATATTGCATTTCTCTTAAGACTTATCTTTCATATAAGAAATATAATTGTTTTCCAAGACGCTTGTACAATTTCAATGTCTATTGTTCCATTCTGAAGAGAGACACTGAACATTATTAGGATATATCGTAATCTAATAATGTAAATGACATATAGTTAATTCAGGCATATTAAATAATAACTGGATTAAATGAATCCGAATAATTTCCTCTCGTCTTCGAAATTATTATTGCATATATAATATCATATATTCCAAGAATTCTTTAATTCGTAAAATATCTTAAACATCCAGCAGGCCTATATATCTATGTATATAAAAATTGGTGTTCTGTGGAAAACTAAACATACGATAAAGAAATGATATTGACAGTTGTGTTGCCGCCATCATTAGCATGTCAATTCTGAATAATTTTATGAAAGCAATTTAGTAAAAATCAGCGTATTATATTTTTGTTTTCACTAACAACGACATTATGGGTTGCTGTGAAACCTTGAGAATGCTTCATAGAATTAACAATTAGCAATGAATTTCCGTAACTATCAATAATGGCTCTTGTAATTTATTGGACTTCTTTTTTTTTTCTTTTTTTTTTTGGTGATCTGGAAATTCGAGTCTGTTTATGTGTGCAGTTCTGGTTACAACTGTATCCACTTCTTTGCTGAGTCTGTAAGGTCAATGTTGTTGGTAACATGTAACATAATGTTCTCAACTGTAAATCTGGAGCCATTATTCAACCGCAGCAACATTATCTTTATTCTCATAATCATCATCTTCTTCATCGTCATCGTCATCGTCATCGTCGTCGTTATCATCTTCACAGATTCCTGGATATGTCTCTCGAATCCTCGGACTCATAGATCCTAATACCCTGTCCTCACGGTGTAGACGTGACTGAGAACACACCATTCCTCCTGAAAATGATGCTAGACAGTTTCAGAGTGACTCATCTACAGTCGAGTGATCTGGAGCAAATTAAGAATGTTGCTCAAGAACATAAAGCATCACCCTTTTTAGGATTCGAAGCCACGATCTTGCGATCTTAAATGCAACACCTAAAATCCTATCACACAAACAATCACTACTAATCCACAAATGACATTAATCATTCAGCGACAATATTAGGGATCATCTTTTTTTGTTGCTGTTTTGGTGAAATCGTTGTGGTGTTAGATTTGATATTGAAATATTTCTTCCTGATACACCATAGCGTCAATTGAATTCTTTTTATGACTACTTCCTCGAAATAACTTCTGACAAACATCAGTTAAGTTCCGTAGACTCTCACATAGGTTTGCTCGCTGAGTCACTTTGTGTTAGTTAATGATGTTGCAGAATGCGGAACACTTTCATTATTAATTCCTGTTTTCTTTAATCCAATGCTTATTGGAACTAGAATAATGTTGGCATTACTAATGGAAGGAAGTCTTTACACAACAATTTTTGAAGCATTTGTTGCAAAGTTATCAGATGTCCAAAAAACTATTTAATGATTCACTGTCTTAAAAGTGGTTTACAATGACGTGTTTACTTGATAATGAAGATAGTTTGTACAATCGTCCTTTATTACACTTCATTAGGAGTACGGTTAATGAAGCTACAAGGTTCTAGATTTTTATACAATACGGCACTATTATAAGGTTTAGCATCATTTAAGCAATTCAATTCCCGAAAAATTGGCACTAACTGCTTGACTCATCTCCTAGAAGTAAAAATACATTTCTATTATATAGCACCTTAATATCTTAAAAAGGAGATTTAAATTATGTACTATTATTGTTGAATTGTTGATGATATATTATTGCCCCTGCGATCGCAATCGGAATGGTCATGGCTGGATTGTCATTGTTATACATTTGCACCATCAAGATTTATCGGGGAAGAATTTAACATTTAATACTTTTACTTAGTTCAGCTTCATAATATGATAGCTGTCTGCGACCCAAAATGTGGAGTTATTTACATAAATAATAGTTGAAGAAATGTGTATAATCTTAATACAATATTCCTAAAACTTTCATTTTAGCATTACTACAATATACACATAATGTTGGACTACAAGTTTCCGCTGTTATTTACTTGTATTTCTATGTATTTGTGCTGAATTTATAACTGATTTAGGAGACCATTAAACATTGCGGCGGTTGTTTCTACGTGAATTATTAAATTAAGAGTTAGTCACTTGTTACGAAATAAACTGCATACACAAGGACAGATATATTGCTACAATGATGCACACACATAAATGTACACAACAGAAATAATGTTCAATATGTCTTATGGAAATTATGCATGGCATACATCTCGTCAGAAGAAAATATTCCTAATGTCATTAGGAACTAACGAGTATATTGTGACATATGAATGGATTTCTGAACACACACTTTTGAATGCTGTCTAATTTCTCATTTCAAAACGCAATGCTGATTACGGGTGTACTTAGCGACAAGAAAGAAATAAAAATAATGGTAAAAGGAAATATGTTTGCATGCCCTGGATAATATCATTATGTATATTGAGAATAAGCATATTTATTCTAAACTACACACAGCTTTAATTTTTGTTATGTATTTGCTTGTTATTTATCACCACTATAAGTTTCATTGAAAACATTGTAGTCAAAAGCATAACTATGTCAGTTAGTACAAGCAATTTGGCATTGATATAATTTTATATAAGCGAAATAAAAATAAACTAGAAAATTTCAGGAATCTTGATTCGATTTTTTGTATACTTATAACACTATAGCTTTTATCGCGAACAGCTGTATATTTCGAAGTAACATATATAGTTATAGTTCTTGTTAACGTACCGATGAATCACATAGCTAGAAATATATACTTTGCAGAGCGCTTGAATATTTCAGTTCTCCATTTTTTGTTTTCAAAATGGCTCAATTCAGGCGAAAAATCTTGACAGAGCGTGTCAAATTCTTGGTAACTCTCGTGACAATGTTAAGTGATGGAATATTACGATATGGTTTATAAACAAATATATGAAATAGCCTCATTATTTAGTTCCATTGTTGGAGAACATAAATAATCTGAAATTTATTCGATGGAGTGAAAATATACAATTGCTGGAACATCTCCCCCGTTTATTAACATACGCTTTAGGTATCGCCATGGTATAATTAACAACGACAAATCCCGAGGTAGTTATGGTTATGTTAATAATTATCTGATGTATTCGATGTGAAACATGGGGTATCATTCAATAACAATAAACGTCAATTCGTCTTATTTATTCGATTTTATATAATCCGTAGCATGTGTGTAACTCTTTCAATTTTAGAGATGATTGTTGGCAACATGTAATTTTCTGCTATGATATGACGATATCATAGTATGTCGTTACATATACGCATATACTTGTGTGTGTGTGTGTGTTTGCGTGTGTGTCTTTGTCAGGATATATATATATATATATATATGTATATATTCATACTCAAATATTGACTCCCTCTCTTTCACTCTCTCTCACACAAGCACTAACACACACACACACACACACACACACACACACACACACACACACATGTATAATGACACAAGTTTCTAAAATATTACTAAATCATTTTTATTACAATATTGATTTTTCCACTATTTTTTTTTTACCTAATTATAACTTGCACTGTTTGCAGCATTTGTTTTTCTCTGAACATATTGTAGTACATAAATAAGAATCATTATAGCAATACAAATTTCTATATTAGCATGTTGTTGATTTGTTTTCCATTTTGAATATTGCTTTCAATATTCCTGAAAAATTACGTTTTATAATGCATAATAATATATTTTATTATACTTTCGTTCTCATATATTTAACAATAACTTTTTAAATGAAAATAATTTCTATTTCCCCCAACTAATGTTTCCGTCGTATTTTCCATGAAGATAATGAAATATTATAACAGTTATATTTATCGTTCCAATGCCGGCAGATATAACATTATTCTTGTTCAAGTAGAGCAGAATTAAAGGAAAAAAAAAAAAAAGGGTGGAGGGAGAGAAAATGAACGCGAACGTATATAACGTTTCAGGAGGGAAATCTCGTTTTGCTTGTAAATCATTTATTGTTTTTATGGGCGAAAACCGTGTTTCATAAATATAATGAACATATACTAAGTATTGAAAGATAAGGATATAAATACTTATCGCTCTTTATCAACTTTTACATCTGGCTTTCTATCAGAAAAGCTATTCCACATACACATAGACATACGGACAGAATCCCAGAGACACATATACATATTCAAATGCAGACACTCACAGATATGGATGCATGTGTATATGCGTGTGTATTTGTGTGTGCGTGCATGAGTGTGTGCGTGTATGTATGTGTGCATACATGTACATACAGGTATGTTTACAAATGTGTGTTCTGCTAACAAATTGAAAGAATGTTTCAGTCAATAAGCTACTCAGTTTACTGCCAACATCTGTTTCATTATAGATATATAGAGAATAAATTGGATTCAATTTATTCTATAATTCTTGCTGTAATTTTTTTCTCTACTGTATATTCATATATATATATTGTTCCTTTCTTTTGATTTTTAGTTTATACATTTATATCCTGAAAATATATAAATGATAATAATTTTCATATCAAGCTCTCGCTTCTCCTGTCCGTACATTAAATAAATAAATAAATAACTAATAAATAAATTCGTTACACTCTATTAATCTATTATTGATCCTCCCGTTACAGTTTCAGAGCCTTCTTATTTCAGGGGAGACACGTTAAGCGTAGTTTAAGTTAAATTTGTGATGTCGCTTTGGTATAGCAACTAGAACGGCAATGCACTATTCATGGTTTTCGAATCCCTCTATTACACCACGTCTACTTTGCAACTTTCCGGTGGAATGCTACTAACTAGAGACGATGTAGATGTTCGCTTTTGATGTGTATAATGAAATAACTTTACAACAAAGCTGCAGCGAACTTTGAATTCTCCTTCTTCTCCGTCTACATCTCCTCTCCCTTCATCCCTTTCTCTTCAGCTGTTCACTGACCCTTTATTTCCATCCACCAATTCAAACTATCCGTAAAGTCATTTATCTATTTGCCACACATACAGAATTGCATCACGCCTAGTTTTCTCTTACCACAAGAAAGAGAATGAGAGGGAGAGAGAGCGGGGGAGATGAGAGGAAAGAGGGAGAGTGAGAGAGAGAGAGAGGCAGTGGGAGAAAGAGAGGGAGTGAGCCTTTATATATACACATATATAAGGTCTGGAATACCAAAAGAATCGAAATTATCGACAATCTTTTGTGTAAGAGTAACGTCGGTATGCGTGTGTGTGTGTGCTTGTGTGTATGTGTGTGTGTGTGTGTGTGAGCGTATGTGTGCGTGTGTGTGTCTGAATGTATGTGTATGTGCCTGAGTGTATGTGTGTGTGTATGTTTGTGAGTATATATATATATATATATATATATATATATATATATATATATATATATATATATATATATATATATATATATATATATATGGGAGAATTTACTAAAAAAAACAGCAGACGAAGACAGGTGGTGTAAACAACAGGTCTACACAACACTTGTCCTAATCAGAAGCCAAACAACATTCACATACAAAAAGAGTAGAACCGTGCTAATGACGTTTATGAAGGCGGAAGCATGAATCCACGAATGTCTTTTTATCTTCAAACCTTAAACTGGAGGGCATGTTAACTTCATACGCTGCTTGACTTTGGGTTTGTCAACCTCTCTCATATGGAGATACTCTCATGTCAATGGGCATTTGCGGCTTATCCACTTCAAGGGAAGATAATCTTAGTGAATGAAGTATTGCACAGTATTTATTATGCAAGTTTGTGTGTCTGTGATTTTACCTACATGACTCTCTGAACGAAAATATTCAGTGTACTGTTTTCCTCCTGAGTTTTTTATCCGATAAAATACTATGTACAACGGAACAATGATACATTTGAATAATTTTAAGTGGATATATTAGTATCAAACAAGTCTTGTTTAAGAAATGTATTAAATTAGTTTTCCACTTTCCCATAGTATATATTTGGGCTGTCATCTAAAAACCAGAAAATTTAGAAACTTGGACCATCTTCGATCAAAAACCTGCTGGACAATTGGTCGGGTACTTTAATAAGTAATATAAATTCTTAAGAAGATAACCTCAAGATTGAATAATGATGTAAAAATAAAAAAAAAGATTTTAAAAAATAACATTTTATTAAAGAAAATAGTTTATCAGAAGGCAATAGGACAGCAGTGGACAGATTGCAGTTCCTCAGTTGTCCTATATTGCTTCTAACAAAGGGGAACCGTACACAGAAGCAAAAGTGCGTACAGCACATTTATATGTTAAGAATACATACATGCACGCACACACACGCACACACACACACACACAAACACACACACACACACACACACATACACACCCACACACTCTCACACCCACCCACACACAAACACACAAATGCACACAGATATATGTATATATATATATATATATATATATATATATATATACATATATATATATATATATATATATATATATATATATTTATATATATATATATATATATATATATATATATATATATATATCTATCTATATATATATATATATATATATATATATATATATATATATATATATATATATATATATATGTATGTATGCATATAGATATACATATGCACAAACACACACATATTTGGTTTATCAGAGACGGAAGACGGAATGTAGGAGAATTTTTGAAATCTCTACAATTGTTTCGACCCATCTTGCATCGATCCCTAACGATGTTATATATTATATAGATTGATAGAAAGGAAGACAGACAGATAGATAGGGATATAAACCTATGTTTGCATATATACATATATGTATGTAGAAACACCTACATATACGCGCAATACGCACATATAAAGATACATATATATATATATGTATGTGGGTGTATGTGGGTGTGTGTGTATATATGTATATATATATATATATATATATATATATATATATATATATATATATATATATATATATATATATATATATATATATATATATATATATATATATATATATATATATATATATATATATATATATATATATATATATATATATATATATATATATATATATATATATATATATATTTATATATGTATGTATGTATATATGAGTGTGTATTCCAATATATGTAGACATAGACGTGTATATTTCATTGATGTTGAAACACATAACGAAACCATAAATCCTTTACAATTTGAAACAACATTCTGTATTCAAGACAATTTCTTTTCTCGACATGTTTATAGCGCGATAGTCATATAGATTTTCGATTTTCTTACACCTATCGAATTACGAACAAACGTCTAGATAGCTTTAGTTTTCATCGATTTTTCATACAGTTTGTGCATTCGAATTCATCGTTTTGTATTCATTCTACGTCTTCTCTTTCTGTCTTCCTATACAGTCTTTTTAAATATCTGTTCGATACAGTAAATCAAAACAAGTGAAATGAGCATAGATCAAGTTTCCTGAAAGCTCAACCTTCGAAACAGCATATCATTTAGTAGTGACAAGTTGCACTACTTCAAAAGCAACAGTAATATTGTATTAGTAACTGTCTGTGAAACACTGAATCGCATTCGCAAGAAACTTGAAAAACACAAACACCATTGTATGTATGTATGTATGTATGTATGTATGTATGTATGTATGTATGTTTGTATTTATGTATGTATGTATGTATGTATGTTTGTATTTATGTATGTATGTATGTATGTATGTTTGTATGTATATACGTACACACATATTTATTCTTACATACACATATATACATACATACATTTATATCTATATCTACATCTATATCTATCTGTCTATTTATCTATATTCTATTAAGTGTCTATATATATATATATATATATATATATATATATGTATATATATATATATATATATATATATATATATATATATATATATATATATATATATATATATATATATATATGTATGTGTGTGTGTGTGTGTGTGTATGTGTGTGTGTATGTGTGTGGGTGTGCGTGTGTGTGTGTATACATGCCAAAAAGAAATACATATATAAAATAAAGTGGAATAGTTTACTTGCGCATACACATGCCATTGTATAGATAGGCAAATTCGCTTATATGTAATATAAGATAGTATCAGCTAATATAACAGTATTTTAAGTAACATGAGTCTAACATACACCATATGCATATCAAGACATAATGACACACACACACACATATGCACGCACGCGGACACACACACACATGTATATACACACACACTCTCACTTTCGAATGTAGTTTTCGACTTTATACGGCTCTCATTCATCTCACATTAGAGCTGGATTTTCTGCTAGCGTACTTTGTCTTAGTGATAATATTGAAAAGCAAGTTTCTCACACAATCATTCCTCTTTTGACAGCTTATCTTCAACCCTTCTGTCATAGTTGGGTCTTTACTTCTGTATCTCTAATATATAAATCTCTAATATATAAATCTCTAATATATAAATCTCTAATATATAAATCTCTAATATATAAATGCTTCTACACTCATCTATAGCTAAACTTAGTTCTCTTATGATTAATAGTTCGAGTAATTAGTCATTCTGATAATTCTCATCTTATCTTTGATGTTGAACTCCCATGCACGAAATGTTTCTCCTCTTTCAGGCTCTTTCCTTGAACATCTCGAGTACATAAAGTTATTCCTTGCTTCCTTTTGTTACTCAAATAAATATGATCTTAATTATTTTAAATTTTGCGTTGAAGGATTTATAATTCTCAAGAGATCATCTTATTAGATTTTATACTTTCCATGTAGTTCCGAAAATTTAAACATTCTAAGTGGGACGCTTGTTTCGTTGTGGGGTAAATCTCAACAACAACATACGGACACATGGACACATACTTACATATGATATCTCTCTCTCTCTCTCTCTCTCTCTCTCTCCCTCTCTCTCTCTCTCTCTCTCTCTCTCTCTCTATATATATATATATATATATATATATATATATATATATATATATATGTGTGTTAATAAATACACAGGCATACACACACTCGCACACGCACTGAGAAACGTACACACATATTTACATACACTCATTCAAACGCATATGTGTCATTACATATTACATATGTTATAATAGGACACTCTCTCGGGCACAGCGAGAGAAGAAGCCAGCTTGTGAAATCAACGTGCAAGTGGCTGAACACTTCACAGACACGTATGTCCTTAACATGATTCTCAAAGAGATTTAGGGCGACACATCGAATATAAAAGGCTTCAAGCTTCGCCTATTGTACTAGACATACAACTGATTTATGCCAGTTGAGTCGACTGGGAAAATATGATATAGAATGTCTTGCTCAAGAACACAACGCGCCGGCGAGATCATAACCGTACAACCGTGAGATGAATACGCTAAAAACAATGGCATAGGCTTACACATATATACGCCTCAATGGAAACGAAACATACTTCAATCGGAGGCAGATTAAACTCATTTCAGATTACAAAGAAAGGACTAAAAGTATATAAAACATCGTATATGGTGGATGGGGCATCGTTCCCCATTCGTAATGTTCCAACCTTTGGAATGTCATCCTCGCTGTATGTGGCCGATCATTATCCTGATGGATGAACACCTTTCGTAATGAAACCAAAATTTGTCATTTTTCTCCTAGCGCTGACTTGAATGACAGGCTGAACGACCATATCCAAGCTTCCCTGCTAGTTCCTAAACAGTTACGAAGGGGTTTTGTTCCACCAGGATTCGCTGGACGTCCTTGTCGAGCTCCACAAATCTTCCAGGACGAGGCACGTCTTCTAGGCTGTAGTTTCCGGCTTGGAACTTCTGGAAACTCCGCTGACACTGGCTTACGCTTGTTGTCCGATCCCTATATACTGCAATAATGCTATTCGCACTTTCCGTTGCGTTGTTCACTTTATTGAACTCATAAAGCAAAATATGTCGAATATGTTCCTTCGTCATTTCTATTAAATTCTTGAAAAAAACAAAAAAAAATATCGAACTGCTTTCTTCAAATCATGCACTAAGAATAAGTACAAAGTAAACTAGTACATGCTTTTATAGCAAGTTGATGCAGGTAGTTTATCTCGTCCGCATGCGACTTTTAGTTTATGCGATGGAAAAAACCCGCATTATTTATGGGATGACCCAATACATATACATATATATATATATATATATATATATATATATATATATATATATATATATATATATATATATATATATATATATATATATATATATATATATATATATATATATATATATATATATATATATATATATATATATATATATATATATATATATATATATATATATATATATATATATATATATATGTATATATATGTATATATATATATATATATATATATATATATATATATATATATATATATATATATATATATATATGTACACACACACACACACACGTATATATATACATATATATATGCGTGTGTGTATATATATATGTATATATATGTGTATATATATATATGTGTGTATGTATGTGTATATATGTACATGTTTATTTATATATTCATGAAACCTCTGTCTGTCTTTGCTGACCGGAATATGTTGAATGAGATGTCTTCTTTATTCGTTCTACATTATGAAGTAAAGTCATACTACACTTGAAGTGTTCGAGCAAATGTATGACTGTAGCAAACCTTTCATACACGAGTTGCATAAGAATGCACACGAATTACACTCCTTGAAAACAGGCTATATCAATTGCCCTGTCAATAGTTTGGCTAATTCTTCTCAAAATGCTACGTTACATCATGCATTAATTAAACTATTTTAGAGTCTTACTTTTCAACCCTGGTGTACAAAAGTGATCTTCATTATTGCTTACACGCCTTCTCTCTGTGTGATAAACTATGTTTTGTCACGTCTAAAAATGAAAAAAAAAAAATCGATTCGAATTTTACCACGTTTATATTCTTATTAATATGCTGCCCTGAGGTATCGTCCTAAAAACACATACACGCATGAAGAAAATGCTACAATAAGGAAATAACGACCTCATTTTTACAACACCATTGATCAAAACGGTAACATACAAACACAAACACACACGTGCGCACATACAAATACAGTTATGTATTACTTACGTACCACACAATATCTACTCTAGAGAAATAAGCTTGAAATAATCGAATTATCTTATACTACAAGACACCAATAAACTCACACACACACAAACTCATACATACAGCCACTCACATATGCATACATTCATGCACACACACACACACACACACACACACACACATATATATTGCGCTTCAAATGAGGGCAGGATACACATAAATACGTAACGTACACATTATAGATTGTGTGTATGAGTGT
>NC_142946.1:15312354-15315547 GCF_046866305.1 Octopus bimaculoides | reverse complement strand
CAAGCCTATTAACTATATCGGATGTAGCTTTGTTCTTGCCGTCACCTCCTTTTTTAAAAAAGAGTAAGAGTGGTAAAAATTCCTAGATCCGGGTAAACATTATTTGTCAATAATGTTTTTATTCAGCATATTCTCCTCTCAGATTCGCATACTTATTGCAGTGGCCCTTCGGATTTTCTAAGCCATATAAAAGTACGGAGAAGTTTGGCCATCAACCAGACTTTTCCATATATATATATATATATTATATATATATATATATATATATATATATATATATATATATATATATATATATATATATATATATATATATATATATATATATATATATATATATATATATATATATATATATATATATATATATATATATATATATATATATATAATATATATATATATATATATATATATATATATATATATATATATATATATATATATATATATATATATATATATATACATATATATATATATTATATATATATATATATATATATATATATATATATATATATATATGGAGTTTCATCAGGGTGAATAGGATTCCATAAATGAAAAGAAAAGTCAGAAGTAAAAAAAAAGTCTTTCTTCTTTTGGATGCTCTATTCTTTTCCTCTCTTTTATGTATTTTTCTTCACTGTCATGAAGCTACATGTTCTTCATCGGATGTGTTACAAAATATGATGAATAACATTTTCAGAATTTTCAATGGCAACACCGTGGAGCA
Organism: Octopus bimaculoides; assembly: GCF_046866305.1. NCBI lineage: Eukaryota > Metazoa > Mollusca > Cephalopoda > Octopoda > Octopodidae > Octopus > Octopus bimaculoides. The sequence goes on along the minus strand of NC_142946.1, from coordinate 15,314,811 downwards.
TTCGAAGCAGAAACGGCTGTTAGATGGGACAAGGCCGATTAGTATAACAAAGTAAAAATCAATGTTAGTCAATTGTTGATCAATATTTCTCCATTTTCAATTTACTTCATATATATATATATATATATATATATATATATATATATATATATATATATATATATATATATATATATATATATATATTATATATATATATATATATATATATATATATATATATATATATATATATATACTTATATACATGTACATGCATACACAACAGTGTGTCGGTGAAGCCATGGAGGGATTTCAAAACACTACGCATTTGTTTCGGCTGTTAACGTTCAGACTTCAAATTGAAGCGCATCAATTTGAGTGGTATAAAGTTGATCCGTCCCTCAGTTTAGCACCACCATGTGTGGTTTCATTAATACATTTTATGTCTGTTTTGAGCGTTCAAAACAGGTCTCCGGGTTTTGGATACCTTAGTCCACCATCTTTATATCTATGTCATGTATGAAACTTTGGCATCAACTTTCCCTCCCGAATAATACATATATAAAAATCTCTCCTTGTGTTACTCTCTTTTATTCTACTGTTTCTCTGTCATGACAATGTATGAGCTGTTTTTTTGTCTTTCAGAGATGGGAAATATATCAATCCATGATAACGTCGCAATATGTACGAACAGTAAAACCTTTTACACTGGCATAATGTCTAAATAACATTTATAAAATCATATTTAAGCGAAAATTGAATATTTACCAGAATCACGAAAACACAAAATAGATCATATTTTGATATGTTTGATTTTCTAATGATCATAATTCGTAATTTTCTGCAAGATAGTATTTTAAATCTCCTATAATAGGATAGCAAATTGCAGCGACTTTCACGTATAATGTAATTTGAGCGTTTTCGTGTAAAATCGTTATAAATATTCTATTTAACGATGTTCAAGAAAGCAATCATTATATCACTAACTGTTAGTTGTTTTAGAATTGTGTCTTTGTTTTCGTCTTTTACTATTTAGTGTTAGGATGTTTTGTATTGTTTTAATGTTTTCAGTCTTTTTTCCTTTTTGTTATTCTTAATGTATCCAATTATATTTCAGGACGTCGCATATGTTTCTATTTCAACAAGATGGTGACGAGAGACCGTTAGTTTCCGAGATGGCACTTAGCATTTACAAAATGTTTACACGCTGTCGTCTAATTAGATATCATATTTCTTCCGACAAAATATGAACACAAATGAATAAATAAATATATAAATATATAAATATATTCAGATACTTCTCTTGCATTGCATGCAATATTAATGATAGGAAAAAAATAATTCAATCGAACCAAAATAATTAATCAGTAATTTCTAGAAATAAAGAAAATATCTTTCACACACAAGTGGTTCAAATAAGTACGTAAATCTTCTAAAATAATCAGAATATCGATTTTTATAATATTTAAAATGAAAACTAATTTAGGTTTTTCAAACACGAATTTGTTTTCTTTTTACTTCCCCTAATAACTTCCACGGGAAAATATATAATTGAATTAAAATATATGAGAAACTAAACAAAATAGAAATGAATATCTCCTAAATACTAAACATTCATGATGACGAATCATTTATATTTTAGAGTTGCTTAGCATTTTTTTTTCGTAAAATTGTCGTTCAACAGTTTTGCTCAAATTGGCAAAATTTAGTAAAGCTATTGTCTGTATGTTTTATAATTTGGTATTGCAGTATTTAAGCAATCTCTCTTGAATAATACAAAAAAGATTCTGAAATAATCATTTGAAACATTTTTAGGTTAAAAGATTGGAAGTATGGAAGTAGAAAGAGAGAGTGATAAACGAAACAAATTGTTAATGATCTAAGGACGATATAACTGAAGTACACTATGTAATTTGGTAACGAAATAGGAAAGTTTCTTTTAAATTGCCAGTATTCTTGGCGATGGTGTACATATTAGCTCTTCAATCTTCAATTGATATGTATATCATTAGATAGGATTTTTTAAAACACAGCATGGGAAATACTAATTAGGAAATACTTTCATTATATACTTCATGTTTGATAGCGAATTTAAAAATCAAAATAATAGTTGATTCAAATGTGGAGATGAATAATACACCTACTCTGCTGAAACAATTTATGTTTCACAGAGGAGCACAGCCATAACTGAGCAGAAAGAAGTTTGCTCCCCAAGCACAGAGGTCCAGGATGTTTCCCAGTGCGTGGCACCTTAGGCAGGTGTCTTCTACTATAGATCCAGGTCGACCAATATCTTGTGAGCATATTTGGATGACGGTAACTGACAGAGTTACCGTCAATGTGTTATTTCTTTACTACCCACAAGGGGCTACACACAGAGGGGATAAACAAGGACAGACAAACACGGATTAAGTCAATTATATCGACCCCAGTGCGTAACTGGTACTTATTTAATCGACCCCGAAAGGATGAAAG
>NC_142946.1:15269854-15309854 GCF_046866305.1 Octopus bimaculoides | reverse complement strand
CAGTCATTTACATAAAATCGAACGGTAGACAAATATCTGAAATGCCCAGAGTGTTCCGAAAATCACATGTGTATTGAAGTAAAAGTTGCAAATAGACATAGCTTCAGAATTTTATTGAATCGCCTGTGGAAATCGTTACAAAGGAAGTGAAGGAATTTAATTAAAGCGATTTCTCATAGTTGGAGCTGTTTATTCATTGGTCTACGTTCACTGACATTTATGTATTCTGACAAATAAAATGAAATTCTATTTTGCACTATTTCCCTCTGGTCAGTTGCAAATATATGCATTATGTTACGACTCTTTAGTAGATGAGGATGATATCAAACGTCACAAAATAAGTTATGTCCTTGTTATCCCAGGGACATACCCGATCCAAATGTATTAGGAAAGGCGTTCTATCTATAACCATTATATATTTTTCCCAATGATTACATTATTCAACGTGTCCTTATTTTTGAGTAAGTAGGGTATAATCTATATAATCAGTAAGTATGTAAGTAGCCATCCGAGCGACCTCGTACAAGATTTCTTACTTTGATCTGCTGATATTCCTCATAATTAGCAGGTAGATAAAAATATGTTTAACAGTTTTATACCGAAAAGCTGTGCAGAATAAATCATATTCTGTGTGAACTCTCTCTGTTGGAAGCATTATTTTCATATTGATTAAAGGATAGGATATTAACTGCAACAAAACATCTATTATTCTATTGTTTTATCGTTGTTTATCATCCGATCAGCCCTGATCGAACCGATCTTTGATCAAAGGTATTACAACGGCGATCATCCCGCTTATTTGATATGAGAGCGTACAAAGCTCCGCATTAACAAATCTGTGACGTAAAAGATATTCGACTGCAATTTCTTCCAGATACAATGACTATATTTTGGACCCATCAATGTTATCGATGCTTAGTTGCTACAAGTAATGTGAATCATGTTCATTTGGCATTACACACCATTCCATTTCACACACTATGTTAACGTTGTTTCAGCTAGTTTGCAGTATGAATCTAGAAAATATACAAGTGTCTATGGCACAAGATAAATTCCTCTTATTTTCAGATATCTGATGACATGTTTCTATAAGTTATCTACACAGCCTACTCGTCTCTATATTATTAATGCCTAATGCATTTCATAACATAGAAGTTCCGGTTCTCTCTCCTGTATATAATGTAGTGACTTCCCTTAATTAGTGAGAGGAACGATATTGTGAGAATTCTGCTCTAATAGATTTAAATGTATATATCGCTGTTGCCGACATGTACATCAATAATTTCGTTCACCATCACAGAAGTGTTTAATCAATACAAATGCTACAATACTACATATACACAGCTTCAAGCCAATAAAATATATCAATTTGTATCAGTATTGATCAAAGTAAGGCGACAAGCTAGCAGTATCGTTACCGCAACGGAAAAAATGACTAGCACCATTTCTTCCCGTTCTTTGCCTTCTCAGTTGAAGTGCGGCCGCGGTCGTTTTCGCCTTTCATTCTTTCGGGGATCTATCAGCGAAGTATCAGTTGAATGCTGGGGTCGCTCAGACGTTGTTCCTTTACCAGAAAGTAAAATGTAGTGTTGTATCAAAAGTAAAATGTAGTGTTGTATCATAAGTACTCGGACATAGGTTTAAATATATAGCAAGATTTTAAAGTTTAACACCACTATCAGTCTCATTCTGCAGAATTTTCTTTTGTAGATATGGAGCTCTGTGATCGTTTTCTTCCCTGAGAATGTGACGTATATTATATCATACGCTCGAATAGCTTCAAGATTTGTGCAGGATTATCTTTTTTGTTCGATATTGAATTTTTATCTAAAATCGTCCTATGTGAACAATGTTTTTACATTTAGGAAGATTCATAATTGGTAAAATCTAAAAAGAAAAGCCCCTTACTGGACACATAAACAAATATCTAATGATTTAAAAGAAGTGAAGTATAGATATTCATCAACTAGTGTGTGTGTAAGGATTAGCGATTATGAACGAAATTAGCCTGAAAGTCTGTAGAGGTTCTTCAGATTGACTGTATCCATTGTTGAGAGATAAAATCATCGGTTGACAGATTTAATAGACACTGTAACTGTAGTCTTTTTAGCAATTTCCAATTGCCTGACAATTAGAGTTTGACAATATAACAATCGTTCCCTCTATTTTTCAAAACTCGAGAAGAATCTGCGCAAAAATGCTATTGATTGCTATCTCTGGTTCAACTTCTGTTTGCCCGTCTCCAATCTCCCTCTATAAATAACTTCATACATACATACATGCATACATACACACATACATACAAACATACATACGTGCATACATAATACATACATACATACGTACATACATACACACATACGCACGCACATACATAATACATAAATACATAGACATATATTTAAATGGTACACTTAATAAGCATACACTAATAAACCATTTGCAACTACGTGACTTCGGGTTCGGCCCGTCTGTATGCAACCGTGGTCAACTCTCTCCTACTACAGCCCTGGGCTATATATATACACACACATATAGTAAAGGCACGTGCATTAGTGGCTAGGATATTCGCCTTACGGACGTGGGTTAGATTCCCGGAGGCGTGTTGTGTCCTTGAGCAAAACGCATTATTTCACGTTGCTCCAGTCCACTCAGCTAGTGAAAATAAGTTGTACCTATAGCTAAAAGTCCCTCCCCACTACCATGTCACGCTGAATCTCCCTGAGAACTACATTAAACTACGCTTGTCTGTAGATTGTTCAGCCACTGACATCTTAATTTCACGAGTAGGCTGTTCCATTGATGAGATCCACCACCACCTTCGTCGTCGTAACCGACGGAGACCCAATTACGTACCTCCCCACACACAGATATGTATGTCTATATACTACTATAATACTTTTAGTAGCGGCTTAGCCTTGGACCCTTTCAGTTAACGTGTCCTTTCACAAACATATAGACTCACACAAATAGCTATATTCTTCTCTGTACAAATATGTGTGTATATGTTATATGTATATATTTTTTTTAAATAATTCATTGTGCAATGTCACGAAACACATTAGTTAAGTATATCTGTCACCGTCCTCATAAAATACAAGTAATATAAATTAGTCTATGAGATAGTCGAGCACATAATTTGCATTATATTTTGTAATTAAACTAAAATTTGTTTTCATTTAGTCGTTAATTAAATCCAGATACAGAGAGAAAAAAACCGATACCTTTAAAGCAAACAGTGTTACAGGAAAATGTAATTAACAATACAGTCTAACTAATGATGCTATAACATTGAGATCAAATATTACATTGCTATACGACTGCTTTGAACGTTGATTAAAAAACACTGTACAGAGTATTTGATTGATGTCATTTATTTTCTCTATTTGTATACATAAAATAATACTATTGTAAAACGGCTGAACACACATAAGAGTTAAAACATTTTTCATTTCGAAGAGCTATTGTACTTCATACTTGCCGTTTCAGTAAAGCCCTGAGCTGATGGCGTTCTCAAATTCTCCCAGCGCTACAGGAAAAGCTTATTATTTCCATAAAACCTTGCTATTATTTTGCATTTTGACACACCTCTAAATGCAGATGCATGGAACTTCAGAGCATACATCGTTATAGTTTCTTTGTCGTATTATATTGACGGTTGCCTTTAAATATATGCCCAGTGTCTGAAAATAGTATTTTATTCAGGTAGTGTACATGTAGAAGTCCGATTTATCTCCAAATATTTTTATAACTACTACTACTACTACTACTACTACTACTACTACTACTACTACTACTACTACTACTACTACTACTACTACTACTACTGTTGCTGTTACTGTTGCTGCTGCTTCTATTGTAATTGTTGAACACTAAGCTGATTTGGCTGGAAATGCTTTTATCTGAATACATGCTAAACCGATTGAATTTTACGCGGACTTTGTTAATAAGATTTTAATATGAGTCTCATAGCAGAGAAAAGAAAAACGTGACGCATGTACGTGACCAGAATAATTGCTTGCATCCAAGAACGTGAGACAAGAAAAGTAATTTAAATGTGCCTCAGAAAAGAGGGAGACGATTTTCGGTGCTAATTTACCATGCGTTCTATTGCCGTATTCGTGGTATACGATGTGAAATGATCTAATCTGGGTTAGACTTACGATGAGAAGTTATGTTTTCCGAAGCAACCCTTGCCCGACCAATTACATTCCCATAAATAATAAAGATATGATTTCATCCACCATTTTTTGCGCTATTAGGATGAGGTTTAAGAAGGGGATTAGGATTAAGATTAGTGTTACAGTTGAAATTAGGCTGTAGAGTAAGAATTAGAGCTTACGGTTAGGGCTTAAGTTAGGGTTAAGGCTAACTTTCAGGTTTAGGATTATGATTTGTGTTAGGGCTAGGACATGACTGTACGCAAAGATAGCACTGGATTTACGATTTGTTGCACTAGAACAGTTGAAGGAAATCCTAACTAGTATTTAGAAATATGCGGATATCTTTGGACGACTAACGTTATAAATATCGGGTTGATTTTCAAAAACCTGGTAAAATGGTGGAGAAAGGCTGATTTGGTACGCCAGGTGCCGGTTCGAACAGTAAAATATTGTGCAGCAAATCGCAATGAAGCTCGTGGACTGTGAAGCTGCATTATGATTTTTATGTCATATCTATGGTAAAATAGAAATAGTATTGTGTACAGAAGTAAAAGTACATTGATATAAGGTCAGGTAGTGTACGCATGGATATAAAACTCCTTGTAACCTCGGAAAACTACGAAACAATTTTACTCATGTGCCCTGTTGTGGGTTATAAGTAAAGGCATGTGGATAGCGGTGCAATAAAGGATTAGATAACAGAATAAAGAGATGTAAATTCCATGTGAAAGATTACGGTTCTGATGAACAAAGAAATTAATGAAGGAAAATATTAGTGGAAAGCAGTAAATGCAATAAGAAGAAATGAAAGATCTGATTTCATCGATCCATATTTTGCACTATGTACAAGGTTTATTCCAGCGAATTATGTTTCGAGTTTTGACCACGCTGGAGTCACCTTCAACATTAATATATCCAAGGTAAATATAATAAGACAAGGTACCGAATTTGAGATTGATAGAATAAATACTAGAAAACATTACTGTTGTCGATTTGCTGGATTAAACCTTTCAAGACAACACCCCAGCATGACCGCAGTCCAATAAGTGAAAGAAGTAAAAATTAAGAAATGTAATAACTGATCATCTGTATAATATTATATGAGTCATAATGTGGGAAAGAGTACATGCTTGATTTTTTTTTTAAAGAAGGAAGCTGCAAGTTATACAAGAAAACTGTACCCTGCAAAACTTCTTTCATATGCAAAACGTTTAGATAGAAGTTTTTAAAAGGATATTGACGCAAATGACAAAATTCGAAGTATTGTTTTCTCGTGTCACTAATACAATAATTTGTTTCGCCGTATGTAAATGTTGTTTGTCTAGACTTTCTTTAGTGTCTTTAATTCTTATGAAAAAAGTAATAAGATGAGTCTCAGAAGATGCAAGAACTTCATATTGCTTAATTCGTTTCAACATGCTTTTGATCAAGAAGTACCAGTGACTTTCGGAGGTCTTGCGGCACATTGGAAGCAACTTTAAAATTAGTAAATGGTCCTACAGTATTAATTTAAACGTGAAGAAACTTCAGACAGGCGTAGCTGTATAGTAAGAAGTTTGCCTCCAACCATATGGTTGGGGGCAAACACTTTGGGTAAGTGTCTTCCACTATGGCCTGCTATGGCATTACACCTGGGATAAATGTCTTCTACTATGGCCTCCGTCAGACCATCCCTTTGTGAATAGATTTGGATGACGGAAACTGAAAGAAACCTGTCGTATATTTATGTATATAAATGTCTTTGTTTGTGTATTTGTCTCCTTGCTAAGCGTTGCGAACCGGTGTTGGTGTGTTCATGTCCCTGTAACCTAGCCCTGTCCAAGCATTGCTGCAGTCTAATGAATAATAAAGAAGAAATATAAAAATATGGCTATTAACAACATCAAATTGTGTTTTATCTTGATAAAAAGCATCTTCAGGTAAGATGTAATAAAAATAATGAGTTTTATTGTTGTTGCCTTTGGCGATGATATTGTTGTTTGCCTTCATGCTAGTTCCGATTGATCAGGTATAGAATGACGCTTGCCATAGATTTGAGTAATTCAAAATTTTATTTCAGGAACATTGTATCAAAGAAAACAGCATATATAACATGTTTCTATATTTTTAAAATGTCAAGACACGAGGGAAATAAAGCTACAACTGCTATATTTATATAAATTTACGTATCAAGAAATATCCCGTGTGCACAACTGTATCGATTTATATTCAAAACAATGTGTTTATAATTAGAGAGCTAATGACCCAATTTATAAAGAAGAGAATGATTTTACAATTCTTATAGATTTCACGTTTAATATATAATATACCAAATCATATAAAATATTGATGCTCTTTAGCTCTAAATCAGATCTGATTGAAGAGGTCGATGTTCAAATCGTTCCCATTTATGCCATCGTGTTCATTATCAACAAACATTTAAGGTTGCATCATTCGATTTGTCTTTTAGTTTCTTGTCTTTTTTTGTTTGTTTTTTTACTGAGTGGGATTTAATTTTAGGTATCCTATCTGCTATTGCGACAATGCTGAACGATCATGCAAGAGTGTTTTCTGGGCTCGAATTATAATATATGTTACAAAGGTAAAACTGGGGATTATGCTACAAGGAGAAAGTGAGAATGAATTTATGAAAGAAGAAGTAGAAGGAGGAGGGGAGGAGGGATAGGAGAGAAGGAGGAGAGAATGCAGACAGGAGGACACAGAAGGAGGAGGAGCAGGGGTGGAAGAAAAAGAAGATGGAGGAGGAAGAGAAGAAAAGGAGAAGGAGACGGAAGAAGAAAAGAAGAAGAAGAAGAAGAAGAAGAAGAAGAAGAAGAAGAAGAAGAAGAAGAAGAAGAAGAAGAAGAAGAAGAAGAAGAAGAAGAAGAAGAGGAAGAAGAAGAAGAAGAAGATGAAGACATGACTTCCTGAATGTACAAAGCCCCAACAGTGTAGATGTAACTTCCTCAAAAATAGTAGAATTAAAACAGGTAAGATGTAAAAAAATGATGCATCGATAAAATCATATTTTTGAAAGACAACAACAATAAAAAATACGTGTAAGTGAATGGAGCGCCTGTATGGCTTTACTGGTCTGCGTTTTCAAACTTCCAGACGGTGAAGAATTTCAAGGTCTACAGTGTATAATCAACAATCAATTTTAAAACACTGGATACCAAGAAAAGAAGAAATAAACTAAACATACAGAATATGTGTCACAAGTTGGCAGATGTCGTTAGAATATGACTATTAACTGCGTTCGGAGAGCGAGCCCTAGTTCTACTCGAACTAAACTCCAAATATATGATCGTTAGTGGTATAGAAATGGATAGAATTGGAGGCTTTGAAATTAAATAAACAAATGAATATTAGCTAACAGTAACAAATGACTTACCACTCTGAAAGGAGCTGCGAAAAAAAAGAGTGTAAAGCAGAAAGCATATCTTGAAATAAAATTCAGATAATCTATAACACGATAAATGCCCTCCAAATAACTGAAGGGTCAGATGTTGATAAACTGCGAACACAGCCTTAACTGAAGAGAATATTGTCGGTTACAATGCAGGCGTACGTCTGTACGCTCCTCTTGTCTCTCCACTTTGAGTGGAAGTCTTATTCACGTATCCTACTTCTGGAAAAATACGTTGAAATCTAAATCACATTGGATGAACAAGAATGAAAACATATGAGGGAGAACACATTTAATCAGATCGATAGCATGTGACTGCAAGTTTACGGGTAACTTGGACACACTACGTGACTTTGCTTTTCGCTTACTTGTGTCTCTGATGAAATCATTAAGGTGTGTTGTGCATATATTACTTTTCAACAAAGCAACCATTTCACCAATAAAACCAATTCGACTAGTCTCAGCTTTCTGCAAGTGCCGTAGATATCTGTAAAATAGGTAGCAAAAATATTTTGAATCTATACTAAAAATGATACGGTGTATTAGATTTGTTTACAGACACTCATTTCGAGAAATAGACTTCGTAAAAACATTTCAGTTGAATTTTTATTAGCCTTATTTATATTTACATCCATTTGGTTCGTAATCGGATGTCAGCACTGAAATTATTTATTGTTGAGCGTTATCATGAGGTGGACGATCCACACTAAACAAGACATAAAGCATGTTTTCAAACTGTGATTAACCAGCTTTTATTTTTGCTGACACATTATATCTCTAAAGTCAGTATGCGCCGAGTCCTTCTAGTGTGAAAAAAAGTTCTGCTGTTTCTAGCAAGTCCAGCGGGAACATAAACGTTGTTTCGTTAACAAAAATTTAATCGTTGGCTTCATATTTTAGACAGACAACGACGAAACTACTACGTTGTTCTTGATGTTGATGAAGATGAGATTGATGAGTATGATGATGATAATGATGAAGACAACGATTATGATGAAGATATCGATGATAATGAGAAAACTAATCTATAAAGAAGCCTTGAACACTCACGTCTATATAGAGTTACTGAGACACTGAAGACTAGAATATTGAAACTTATATATACATTTTTTATTGAAGTTGATACGTTAGTTACCCGAATTCTCATTATCAAACAATATTAACCATATATATATATATATATATATATATATATATATATATATATATATATATATATATATATATATATATATATATATATATATATATATATATATATATATATATATATATATATATATATATATATATATATATATATATATATATATATATATATATATATATATGTGTGTGTGTGTGTGTGTGTGTTACGCTTGTATGTACGGATTTTTCTTTCCTGTAGCTTTTCTTTATTTTATTCACCTATTCTGAAGAGTGCGTGAAGAAGGGAATAACATTAACTTTTTAAAGTAGACGACTCATCTAATACATTTTCCTATACATTAAATTAAGACAAGGTAACGAAACATTGTTTTGACAAATAGATAGTAAGTTTCAGCCTCATGAGACGTAACGATTATTTTCATTGAGTTTCTAATAGAATGAGTTCGAAAGATTTATTGATGAAGCAGTTTAAGAAATCATCTGACTGTTTGGGTGATTTGGTTATTCCACTCATTATTAATTATCAGCTGTTAAGTTTCTGTCAGCATCGTCCATCGACTTGTCTCTTCTTCATAATGTAGTATTAAGCTATCATTTTTAGAAAGTCACCAACAAATCTATCTATCTATCTATCTATCTATCTATCTATATATCTATATATCTATCTATCTATCTATCTATCTATCTATCTATCTATCTTTCTATCTATCTATCTACCTATCTATCTATTTATCTATCTATCTGTCTGTCTGTCTGTCTGTATGTCTGTCTGTCTTTCTGTTTATCTATCTATCTGTCTGTCCGTCTGTATGTCTATCTTTTGTCTGTTTATCTATCTATCGATCAATCGATCGATCGGTCTAGGAGATTCAGTCTAAAACAGTTTAAGTTTCTTTTTTTAGGAGAGACAGTTATAGATGCCCTAAATTTTTGCAATTTTAATTTATTATTACTGAATATCTAATAAGCTGACCTGCTATCGTTTTATTCTATACTGAAGGAGACGGCTGTAGCAGCACTTTCAACACACTACTAATCACCGCTTGTCACAGCTGAATAGTTCGCAGAATGCCTTCGGGAACTGAAGAAAATTCGGAAGCTCGCAATGCACCAAAGTTTTGTGTTAAGCTGGGTAAAGACGATACAGAACCTTATGGAATGCTCCATACTGGTTATGGAAAATTCTTGCATGAATCGAGAACTTGTGTTTTGCTGGACCAAGATGTGCCGGGACGGTGGAATAGAAGTGAGGACAATGGGAGGCGTGGGAGGTAGACGGGTATCAGAAAAAAACAGAGCTGTTTGAGAAAATATCTTATGTCGATAAAGGCAATAAACACACTGAATTATTCACGAAGATCGAACATGCACAGTATTTGTGCAAAGTATCTTTCCAGGGTACTCAGTCACGAACAGAAGGAAAGAAGTGATTTTGACAGGACTCGGCCTGGCATCACAATTATCTAAGTGCAGTGGTTTTCAGGGAGTTAAGCTTCGTCGTAAAAGGCCAAATCTCTGCCACTCGGATTGGAGGCACCTACACCAGGATAAGGACTAGTTCACAATTCCATCCCGGTAAGTATCTACTTGACAAAGATGGGCATCTATATTGTTCTTCATCCTCTTCACAGTTTAAATCTTGTTCACTGTGATGTTGTTTTTGTTTCCTAACGTGAAGGAAAAACCTCAAGGACAGTTCTTTTAAAGATTAAGATGAAGGAGGCTGTGATGAGTGTCCTGGCCATCTTCACTTTAAAATATTTTCATGGGACCTTCAAGACGTGGCAGCAGTATTGAAGTCAGAAGATCCCGCGTTCAAGGGGAATAAAGTTTTAAAAATTATTTTAAATTAATAACTGTCTCTCTTGTATGTGACTCAAAACCTCTGGAATGTACCTAACATATATGCATGTATGTATGTATGTATGTACGTACGTACGTACGTACGTACCTATGTATGTATGTATGTATGTATGTTTGCATGTATGTATTTATGTATGTATCTATCTATCGATCTATCTACACACAGATGTATATGAATATATGTATATATAACAGAGATAAAACATGGACGCTCACACACACATATATGTGTGTGTTTGTGTGTTTGTGTGTGTGTGTGTGTGTGTGTCTGTGTTTGTGTGTGTGTGTGTGTGTGTGTGTGTGTGTGTGTGTGTATGTGTGTGTGTGTGTGTGTTTGTTTACTTGTGTGTGTGCGTGTAGCAAGTAAGAGAAAAGGCAACAAAATTGGTATTGAAAAAGTGATCTTACTAAAAAGATTATTCGCCGTCAGCCACAGAACTCCGCACCCAGATTTGATTAAATTACTAACTTTGCTGCAGAATACTTAAAGATTTCTGGTAGAGTTAGATTTTAAATGTCTGTAAATGTTTCAACGCGAACTGTAGGTGACATAATGCTTAAAAACGTTTGCAAAATCTCGATATTATTTGATAAGACCAAACCTTCTACAAACTACAGAAACACGTTAATCTTTTAATGAACGCTAGATATGAAACAGTTGTGCATATTCAAAATCGAGCATCCACAACTATTAGAAAGAGACCAGTTAGAAATATTCAATACGTGGTCCAGTTGAAATGTAATAATTCTATTGAAGAATAAACAGGGAATGTCGATAAATACATTTTAGACCGCATTATATATAAAATTCGAAATATCTCAATATTGTGACAATAGAATAGCACAAACCCAGTAATTAATAAGCTTAATATAATTATCCGTGACGCTACATACGAATTTCCTTCGTTTTATATTGTTGAAATCCATCCACCAATTTGCGAACCTCCTAATTTTTCATTTCATTTTAGAAGAAATACATGTATTCACATCGTTGTCGATAGCATTATCAGTCACACCGGAAAGTAAAAAAAAAATTATAGAGTCTTCCAATGTATATGAAATGGAAACGTAATGTATATGCTGCTACAGTAGCTCCTATGATGTAGCAAGTCCTGGTATCTATTCAGAATAAATATCCTGGATATGCACACATCTAGATTTAATATCGTAGAAAAGGCATGCACATAGATGCTGATCTACTTCAAACAACATAAAAGGAAAAAGTCTAGATAAAATTTGGAAATACATAATCGATACCTTTTAACGGCAAAAGAACTAAAAAAAAAATTGAAATATTGCAGCAGTACACTTCCTACTCGCTGCATTTGATCTCAGTCCTTCAAACACAAATATACAAGATTGATAAGGAAATGCTCTCATCGATGGAGATACTCGTTCTGTGTTGAAGAATCTTCACAATAATATTCCTAAAAGTTTCTGTTAGATTTCCGAGGTGTAATAGTCTAGAAATTGGTTTGACTGCATAAGTTACTTTGTGGAAGCGTCATTTAACAACACAAACATCTGTCAGCTCCTGTCTGAATTAAAATACAATCAGTGAGGTATTTAGAGGACCGACAAATAGATCAGTTGGAACTGGAAATGGTACAGTTAAGAGAAGATGTGAGAGAAGCATTGAAGAAAATAAAAAAAAATATTAAAGCGCTAGGACTGGACACCCCTTGGCCAGATCATATTTTGGCACAGTTATGTAATGCTTGCTGGGTGGAAAAATAGGTACCTAAAGACGGAACCAAAGGAGTCATTATTAAACTACCAAAGAAACATTTGAGCAACTGCCAAAACTGGAGGGGAATAACACTTTTATCAACACCTGATAAAGTGCTGTGCTCTGTGCCGTTCCAGTTAAAGTTTGCATTAGATGTAAAGCTGAGAGAACGACAGGCTGGATCTAGACCCAGGAGATCGTGCTTCGAGCAAATATTCACACTGCTCAACATCGAAGACCACTATTAATAAGACCACTAATAATAAACTTAATTGACTTCAAAAGGTGTACACAGAGAAACCCCTTGCAAGATTGCAAAAGTGCATGAAATACCAGACGGTTACATCAGTCTGCTTAATAATTTCCACAACAACTGAAGCTGCTGAATTACAACCGAGTATAGATACATTGATTTTCTTTTGATCGTCACTGGAGTAAGACAAGGCTGTTTCCTGTCACCTACAATGTATCTTATGGTTAGTGATTTTGTTGAATAAGTTACAGGTTCACACATCTGGGAAGGATAGTGACAAGTAACGGCGATGAAGAGACAGATATAAGCTGTGGGATTGGCAAAGCAAATGCTGTATTTATAAGATTGGCAACACAATTGTGTAGCAATAACATCAGTATATAGCAGACTATTCGTCCGTACAAAACGGTAATACAGCCAAGAACGATTTGTGCAACTGAGATCTTGAAGACGACAGCAAAATCGCCTGCCAGCTCGACACATTTCATTACTGGTGCATCAGAAAGATTTTAAGAATCACTTATCGAGCCGGTGTGACACGTGAAGCCATTCTCCAAGCAGTAAGAGTACAGCTCCTGCATGCAATTGTAACCGAACGACGAATGAGAATGGCTTAATACATACCAAGGCTGCCAGAGGAGAGGCTTGCCATAGGATGGATGCCACTCAAAGGTAAGAGGAAAGAGGGGTAGCCAAGGAAATCATGGTGTAGTACCTTCAAAGATGACCTACGCAGACTGAACATCACATGGGAAGAAGCATACGGAGATAATTGGTGATCACTGTTAATAAGTGGACCTAATTAAGAGAATAATTTGCTTTTCAACCTGTCTTTGGATAGATTATAAATCGAAAATACGTAGGGAAATGTGCAATAAGTAGCGTATGAGATTTTGCCGGGCATGTGGAAAGATGAAAAAATATTTGTAACGAAATACATTTTAAACTAGTGACACACTTTCACATGACCGAAATTAAAATGTAGATTAAATGACAAATGAAAGAATAAATGTTACTTTGATTGTCTATTATTCATGTTTTAATGGTAAATTTAAGCTGTTATTAATTATAAAGTAAATAGATCGGAGAGAAATATAATAGAAATAAAATAAATAATCCTACTGAGTTGTGGACAGAGATATATCAAGCGCCCATAAATCTAATATATTATAAATGCATTTTCTAATCAGATTATACGCAGCTTGAAAATGTGAGCGACTATGAAGAAATCTCCATTTCCGAACAATATTATTTATAGCTATCAACAAATACTTTGGTAATTTGGTTTCGCTTTATTATTCTGGTTTGGATATTTAGATGAAATTCAATCTTCAGAAAATTTATCATCGCGATTCAGCTGAATTTCTGTTTGAAATCATTTCATAGTACTATTTATGAGCAACAGAGGCTCGCTCTGAACCATGGGGCACGAGTCTTGATCGCACTGATTGGCAGCTTCAGGAAGTTACATTTATTGCATTCCCTAGCTGTTGGATGGATACCCCATAAATATATATATATATATATGCATACTTAAGACACATACCACAGGGTATCCGTTCATTCATCAACCAATGAACGCGGTGAAAATAACGCTTTGTCTTCACACAAAAAGATAAAACTCATAGAACCAAAGAACTGACTTGAGCACCACACACACACGCACACACACACATGCACGCACATACACATACATACATAGCTTCTCTATAGATGTGTGTATCTGCAGCTGATGTGAAGAGATCAACATTATTCGAAACGTATAATGCAGAACCGTTTTAATTCTAATTTCATTTGCAAAAAGAATTACAGACAAATGCAAACTTTCTTTCATGGAATTTTCAAACAATTGCAGAAGAAATATGTCTGTGATTATTCTCCAGTTGTACGATGAAAGAAGTCGAACACTAAGAAATAAAAGGGATTACAATTTAGCATATTCCTTTGAGATGGCCAAATTCTCCTCTTAGCGATATAATTGCTTTGCTTGCAGCAGATGGTTGCATATCAAGTCATTTGACTGGCATATACAAGCAACCCTAAAGTATAAAAAACCCATACCTATGTTTATGTTAACCCAAAATCAATACATTAGCCAAAACCTTATACACTAACAAAAAATGTATGCATTGTACAATTTGGTATCATGACTGCTTTGAAGCGCTCAAAAGACTTACACATCAAAATATACTTGGCAATATTTCAAAAGCGGTTTTCTTCCTCTTTTAATTTACTTTCGAAATCTATATCTGTCGTAAGCGAACAAATCTGTGATTAACATCATTATGGCTGTGATTAACCCACTTGTATATTTATCACATTTGAGAATACATTTAATTAGATTTATCAAAATTGTTCTTCATTTATTGTACATCTTATAATATGATTAAAAAAAAAACAAAAGAAAACATGTATTCCTTTACTTTCAGAATAAAATGCTACTTAGACTTTTCGTGGTCAAGATAATCTGTTTTTCTAACATAGACGTGGAAATTTAAGCTGTCGTTGTTTAGCCGGTATACTTTTGATGGCGAGCAACTGTGAGGAATGTTCTTCTAGATAACAACGTTCTGCACTTTTAACATTCACAAGGACTGAATCGTAGTAAGGTGGTAAGGTTTGACTGAATGGAGATTTTGTTGTAATCTCTTCTCGGTCGACTGAATACCCTGATATTCCCTCATTGACTCGTTACAATGATATTCATATTGATTATCATAATCATTTTACGAAATATCTATGGTATTATAAGACGTTATCATTTAAAATATAATTATCTGATAGACGTTGAATACGTCCCACATATCTTTATAGGAAATTTCTGTTTTCTGTTAGATCATGTTGAAATATTTCTGAGATTTCTATCGATATAATTTATTCTAGTATATTGTCTGTAACTTTATGCAATTTGGAAGAGAATAGATATTTTGTTATCTATATTCAAAGCACAATATATACATAATTTCATAACATCTTGTATCAGGTAAGAAGGAAATGATTTTCCAACATCGCTAGATATTATAAATAATGTTAAATGCGCTGATTGAATCTGAAGATTGGTCTTGTGTCTAATCCAATTGGCTTCCGATATAATTGTTGTACCATTCTAAGTTTAAATTCCAGTATACATCAATTATTGATTCCACCATTGTGTCGTCTTCCTAACAATCAAATATCAATATTCCAGCAGCCTGTCAATAGAGCAGGAAAATACGGTAATCATACACGAAGAAGGTTGTGGATCTAAGTTTCGTCTTGATTTGTTAGGAAATCTATCGTGTATGCCTGTCGGAAATCACTTGTAACCTCACTGATTTCTGTATTAAACATTTATCGCTAGCTGACCTGCTATACACATGTCTCGCTAATAATTTAAAGTATGATTCACTTCAATGCCAAACGACATCTTACATGTGTAGGAGAAGCATAGGAAAATAGAGAGTTATGTTAACTATTAATGTCTTAACGGCATAAACAATAGATATTAAATGATATTGAAGCCCCAGAAGTATTTCAAGTAGTTTAAATATTCCAACTAATTTCATAACATATCTATTCTATTGTCTTTAGGGTAAATATTAAATCTTAAAATTAAAATGTTGATAACAAACTTCAATAATAATCAAAACTATAATTTATCCATTTAATGTCAAGCTATACATTTATGAAGTTGTACATGTTATGCTCTCATCGAAGTAAGTAACTTATACGATGGAGAGCGCGAGTTTTATGTTGAGAGATCTGGTTACTATGCTCTGAAGATTTATAGGATAAATGTTGATGAGTGCATTTTAATTCTCATTTGATTTCATGAAATATATTGCAATGAAATCAATTTGGAAAGATCAACATTAAGATTAAAAGAAAAATACGTTTAGGAAATTATCTACCAACTTTCGACACATATTCTGCACTATCGTTTTAATGAACATTTTGAAATTGCATAAAACATTAATTAGTTGACTAGTTTTCTGTTCCAGTATTATCAATGTCAAAGTCGATATCTACATTACTTAAATCATAAATCATTACAGTTTAACTTACCAATTAATCATGCGAAGTGTACCGGATAGCTATTAAAGTGTATAATCCACTGTGCTTTTATGAATGTTGACCGTTGTGATCACTTTGTTTCTTTCAGTTTAATATAGTTTGACGTGAGAAGCTTTGGAAATTTTTCCCAGCATTTTAAATTAACAGAATGTACGGCGCTATATTAGAGTGATGTTTTGAACTATGCAGTGATTTTAATTTAAGAAAATATAGCCATTGATCAAATTACATGTTGAGACGTGAATGATACACGTTTGCTCTTTTGTTTATTTTATTATTGTTATACTTTTTATAATTGTTCAATTGATGGTCGAGATTCAATTAAATATCTTGCTGCTAATCACACAATAAAGCAGCTGAGATTTTTTGATTGAATCTATGACTTATAATTTGTATTGGCATTTCAGCAGAACGGCAGTAATGGCATTGGTTACAAACATGTAGCTTTACCAAACGAATGTTTATGCCACTACCCCGGACAAAATGGGTAATCTTCTTTACTGAACAGTGTCGTTCATAATATATTAAATGTGGGTAATATGCAGAATACATAGAAATAATCATTATATTTTCTGTATTTGCAAGCGCTGTTAGTTCATATACTGTCAATCTTCGTAATAATTTTGTTCTTGTGATAGAATAGCTTAATAAGATCAAGGTTTTCTTTAATAGCCTAAAATACGTTTTCATTGTGAATTGGAGAGCATAAAACGCAACAACGAGAAGAAACTCAACAGCAAACAACATCATTGATGACATGAACAACAATAGAAGCAATATATGTATATGTGTGTGAGTGTGTGCGTATGTTCCTAATGCATTCCAAAACCGAGTTGCCGATTTTGACGTATGGGGTATCAAAAGAATCAGTAAGCTTTTGGTTACCAACTAAACTACATTTTCATTCACGTATTTGCATTACAAACATTTAACAGCTAAATCAAACCCTCTGCATGCTTTCACAGATTCTTCACTGTTACCGTCTATTGTTGGCCAATATAATATTCGTTAATGATTTCATTCTCGAAGTCTCTCGGTGATCAATATGAAATTCCTTTAATAATAGCTTTTGTAGAGCAGATGGTACAACGACTCATTGTGTATACATCAAAACATTGTCACACATTGAGAAATGTTTTGCATTTGTGTTGCGCATATGTCAATGTCTTTTAGCCTTCAGTATTTCTTTCATATTTATAATGAATTAATCGTTTTCTGATTTTAATTATGTTTCTTGTTAACTAGCTGGCCGGTCACGAATAACGTTACACAAAACACTTTTAATTTCTTCTTCCCCCGGCAAAACGTCAATCACGGTATCTTCAAATGGTTCCTCATTTTTTGAATTCAGCCTTGAAAGAGAATCAGCATGACCTCATTTCTTGGATGGTGTACACTCCATCTTGAAATCATAGTTTAATAATATCGTACACCAGCGTTGCAAACTATTAACAGAATTGGTAGGGGTTTCTTTTCTAAAATCTAAATACTGATAATAATGGACGAAAGTCAGTCTGTAGACGTAAACGTCTTCCGAGCGTATAAACATTTGTGGAACTTTTGAATGCGTATATATATATATATATATATATATATATATATATATATATATATATATATATATATATATATATATATATATATATATATATATATATATATATATATATATATATATATATACATTCATATATATATATATATATACATTCTTTCTGTTGAAGAGCGTAGCTCGAAACGTCAAAGACTTTCCGTATTCCCGAGCGTCATACTAATATATCCTTTTGTTATTCACACCACCTGTCCTCGTCTGTTGTTATTATTTGTATATTCTCCCATATATATGTATATGTATATATATATATATATATATATATATATATATATATATATATATATATATATATATATATATATATATATATATATATATATATATATATATATATATATATATATATATATATATATATATATATATATATATATATATATTTATATATATACATTATGTTCTGAGTTCAAATTCCACCGAGGTCGACTTTGCCTTTCTTCATTTCGGGGTCGAGGAATTAAGTACTATTTGCGTACTAGGGTCAATCTAATCGACTGGCCACCTCCCTCAATATTTCGGACCTTTTGTCCAGAGTATATAAATATATATATATATATATATATATATATATATATATATATATATATATATATATATATATATATATATATATATATATATATAAGATTAATTTACATCTCACTGTGCCGGTATTCTTTATCAAGTTTACCAAACGTTGGCTTGCAAGAGTAAAACTCTACGCCATTAATCCCCCTTCCTGTAACATTGTATAGAAATATATATATATATATATATATATATATATATATATATATATATATATATATTGAATAAACAACAAGCAGTGGATCTTCTTCTTCTTCTTCTTCTTCTTCTTCTTCTTCTTCTTCTTCTTCTTCTTCTTCTTCTTCTTCTTCTTCTTCTTCTTCTTCTCCTTCTCGTATGCTTTAAAATCCATATATTTCAATACTAGAACTGACTCCTCCTGTATCATATGAAATGCATCTATCTATGGAAATACACGCGTATGAAACCGTTAAAATCTGTGTAAATCACAGTTTGCCGGAAGCAACTACTTCAGATACTTCGATGTCACTCATTCAATTTATCACCAAGAGCGGAATCAACACTGGCATTCTGTTATAAGTTCCTTACTCGCTGGAATATCTTCGTACATACTCAAATGCATGAATAGATAAATTCGTACATACATACATACGTGTATCGGCACACACATGTATGTAATCATATTTATATATGTATGTTGCGTATATTTATACATGCATGTGCACACAAACATACATTTACACTGGCATACTTATGCAATCATATATACACCTGAATGCTTAGACATAAGCATATATGGCAATGTGTGTTCTTATTACACCGACTGTCTAGTTATCTGGCTTTCTGTGCCTTTGTGTATCTATCTATCTATCTATCTATCTGTCTGTCTGTCTGACTGACTTACTGTCTGCCTGTCTGTCCGTTCGTCCGTCCGTCCGTCTGTCTGTGTATCTAACTTTCTATACGTACACATATATACATGTCAATATGCATCATGGAAACACATTATAGCACGCGCGCACACACACACACACATGCACATACACTCACTTACACGCACAGACGCAAACAAACACGCATGCGTGCGCGCACACACACACATGCACACATATATTCACATTTTGGGTACAATTACGCAAAATGTTTCTGAATGATCTAGTTCAGCCAAAATATCTCTCTTCGTTTAATTCTGAGGCTCATCAATTTAGTTTTAAAATTCTTCACTATTGCAGTGTACAGGGTATCCCCAAGGTCTGAGTACATGGAGTAAATAAAAACATAACATAATTAAATATAAGAAATAATAATTTCTTAAAGTATGTATTAATCCCTATGTGGGTACATGGAGTAAATAAAATCATAACGTAAACAATTAAATATAAGAAATAATAATTTCTTAAAGTATGTGTTAATCCCCATGTACCCAGACTTTGTTGACACCCTGTATATCAGCTTACTAACTTCTCATAGCCTTCCGAATAATCAAGCTACTGACAAAGCCGAGGGTAGTATGCAAGACTTCATATGCTTTTATATATATCTTTGAGAACATCTCCCAAGAAATGATGTATATAATACATATATATTTTTGACATTTGCATTCAATTTTTATGCGTTGCTTATAAGTCTTTGCCGTTACACGCAACATCTCACCCAATACACATGCGTATGCAGTTTTGAAATCGTTGTTTCACCTAACTTTTTCACTATATATTCAGTCGATCAAGTGATCAGTTGATGACATTGAAGACATAAACAACTGTAAACACCAGCTCAACAGGCAAACAAATTCTGTCTAGCTGTATTTATAGAAGAAACTGTAACTACGACGAAACTAATTTCTCTTGGAATGATGAATTTAATTGCTATGAAAAAGTGAAGCAAAACCCCGCTGATGGCTATATGAATCGATTGAAATCATATTGGGACGATCTGCATCTAGAATTAAATCATTCTACAGCGAAGTACCTACGCCAAGAAGCAACATTTGTAGAACAGTTTATGAAGAAAAATCAAAAATGAACCTTCTTCCCAACTTTATAAATAAAAACGAAAACGTGAGTGATATAAGGCCACCATGTGGTTTCCCAGCTAGCGACATTCCAACAGATTTCCAGATTTCATAGTATCTGCCAACCAAACTACGTTACTGGCTCAAGTAACTGACCACTGACTCCCTGCTACGATTGTAGTAGGCCCAACCACAACGATTATAGTAGTAGTAGTATTAGTAGTAGAAGTACCGGTGAAACGTACTCTTACTGAAATTTTCCGAGAAAAAATAATTTGGCTTTGAAGGACTTCATTGTGGAGAGAGTATTCTTTACCAAAGTAAGTAACAAACAACCGGATATAGTATTAAAATCTCTTAAGGAAATTGATGATGAGTATTTACATCTAGCAGATTAACGCCTGTCTATATGTGCTTGCTACTACTGTACATGAATGATATTCAAAAAGTAAACAAAACCGAAATAACAAAGAATGTAACAGCATAGGTTTTGAAGACAGAAAAAGATTTACGGAAGACCATCAATCATGTAATGATGCTTATTGTATGCAAACAGGCAAATCACTATACGCCCCATCAACTAAAAGTAAAGAAGGAGATAGAAATGATGTTTGGATCCAGGAAAAAGGGACACTCCCTTGCAAAAAGGTGTCAGTGAAAAACTCTGTCATCGGAAGAGAATAACCGAGAGAAGAACAATAAACCAAAAATATAACCGCAGCCAGTTAGCAGCATACAGAGACATGAGTCGAGATGCAATGAATATCACAGAAGCTCCTTCACGAGAAGACATAGACTCCTTTTGGAGGGATATCTGGATCGAAGAGAAGAAATTTAACCAAGATATTCTGTGACTGGAAGAAATCCGAAAAGAGGTATTGATCCTGCGTTACATCCAAGACATACAACATTGATGGTGAATCTCCTATAACTGTGATCCAGAAACGCCAGGATGGAAAAGCACTTGGATATTGATACAAAAAACTAACATTCTACCGGCCATATCTTATCAATCTGTACCAGTAAACTTTCATTGGGAACAGTAGCATCCCACTCTGGCTAGCTCTGGTAGAGACAAAATTGATCCCTAAATGAAATGAGAACCCAGCCACTTTCACGTTAATTATACGATGGAACCCTCATCGTCGTAACCGAACGAATGTCATATATATATAATATGTATGTACATACATAGTGAACATATGAACATATATATAGGCGAATATATATCCATGTACGTGTCATTAAATCTATTTGTGTGGATCAGCATCGTGCTATTTGCCCAATGTAATCCAGATTGAGTTGACATATGCTAAAACTTTTACTATAGAACGTTGTCTTTCCGTGAGTGTCTTTGAATATCATTGGTGTGTCCTCCATTTTACAATACTGTGTGCTGCTATGCGCTTGCTAGCGCAAGTCAGTAAAACAATTACTGAGATATACACACGGTAACAGAGGTATATTTTTATATTACATTAGATATAGAATATTTAGATATAGTTCAAATGTTTTCGAATTAATAATTCCTCCCAGAATAGGTAAATTCCTCCCGAGATGGATAAATTCCTTAGCAGGGAAGCACAAATATCGATCTACACGCTTAATATATTCCCTTTCCCCCAAAATATTTGGTATTGTGCTTGTAATAGAAATCAATATTGAGTCTTTCGATTTTCATGTAAGAACTAAAAAATGCAATGCAAATAGAATCTTGACGAAGATTGCGTTTAAGAAGAAGGCAATGTTATATTTATTTACTGCGTGTTGAATAAAAATCAGTTTTAGATATTATATTAAAGACAGGCCTTCGTATACCCACATGGAATATATTTCCAAAATCTATAGAATGTAAGAACCTCTCCCTAGATTATTAACACATCAATCCATGGAAAACTTACTTTCATTCACCTTACTGCGTTTTCGTTTTAGTTTCAAAGCTGTTTTATAATTAGATTTTTCGTTGTTTCTTTTTGTGGAAGCGATTTTGTACAAGGGTGAATATATTTCTAATAAAATTGAAAGCATCTCAAACCATACTTTTGACTTCGATGCTAAATTGGCACGTAATACTACTTGGATTTCGCTTCTCTTTGGTTCAAGATAATTTAGGAAGTAATATTTCCTGTTACTTGATAATATAGTTTTGTTGACAAGTGTTTGAATTGATTTCGATTTTATCCATTCTATTTTCCAGGAACATCGTCACGTTTCACTCCGGAGGTAGTATGATTTGGGGTAATTTTACTGCATTTTATAATGTTAAAAATTCTGATATTGCTTTCTATTGTTCGAACGTTATAGGGAGGTACAAATATCTGTACTGTAGCTCAGCAGTGTTCTATTCGCGGCCAGACCAAAGAGAGATTTTAGCAATTTTGTTCTTCATACAAACGATCAATATATATATAGAAACGCAAAATCTGTTACAGGTATATATATAAACTCAAGTACACATTAATACTTAATTAAGTACGTGTGTGTCTGATTGCTAGGGCCACCTGCGTGCTTTTCTGTCTCTGTGTCTTTATCTGTATGGCTGTCTATTTCTCACTTTCTCTCGCTTCTCTCTGTACCTCTATTTCAATATGCGTATATTCCTACAGACAAACAAATACACACACACATGCACGCACACACACACAATTCATTTATATATAAATAAAAATATGTATATGGATATATATATATATATATATATATATATATATATATAGATATATATATATGTGTACATATATGCCTCTATGTTTGTGAATGTGTCTGTATGGTTGTATATATAAGTATATATATTTATTTGTGCCTGTCTGTATGTCTGTCTGTCCGTCTGTATGTCTCTCTGCATATATATATATATATATATATATATATATATATATGTGTGTGTGTGTGTGTGTATGTATATATACATATATATATATATATATATATATATATATATATATATATATATATATATATATATATATATATATATATATATATACTTATGTATAAATATATACATGCATACATATATCCATACGTTCATATATGTATAAATAAATAAATATATATGTTTCTCATGGGGCTGTATTGAGGAGATAATTTCCATTGGTGTCTTTCAAAAGAAAATTATTTATATTTTTCATAACCGATTTATATTTACTATAGTTTCCACAAAGATATCCGTTATTCTATATTTATATGCACGATTATAATGAGAACGTTTATGGACTTAAATATACGATGAAAAGTTTTTTTTCTTTCAGTTTCCGATACTGTCTGTAGTAGGATAGAGTATAGAGTTAAAACTTAATTCAGCATAGTTTCAATTAAGTGTCTTAATGTCTTATATCCAGTCACAATTTTTGCCAACAGTATTTAATTCATAAGATGGCAACACATTCAAGCGTGCATACACGCACACATGTGCGTATGTATGTATGTATGTATGTTTATATGCATGTATTTATGCACACGTATAAGCACACGTATATGAACACATGGCTACAAACATATATATATATATGTCTTGTTTTGTGTTTGCCACCTTGGAATCCTCTGTTTAGTGGGTCCATCCACTACTCAGGAAGAGACTATTCTAGAGTACCGTCTGCCTTATCTTCGAAACGTCTAGTTAGAATAGAGGCAGCTGACGAAAGATTAATTCCAAGTGTCTATCTGTTTTCCTATGTGTTCGTTCCGTGGTCTGTAGTTCATTGTGCTAACGTCCTGTACTCTGATATGCATCTATATACACGTGTAGATGTAAGCATGTACATATATATGTGTATACATGCATATATATTCTTTGTATTATATATATAAACGTATAAATGCATGCATACACATATGCATGCTACCTATATGTATATACGCGTGTGTATATATATATATTACATACTGTTGAAAAGGTTATGGTGTTTCGCATGGGTTAAATTTGTTGGACACAGCGAAGAACGCTGCGTGTCTTATAAAAATTGACAGACCTGTTTTAATGGCTTGCAGTCAATTCAATCATGTTGTAACAAAGAGAATAATAGTTTTTAAAGTTGATTAATGAAATAAATATTTCATGATATCAAAGTTGGAAGTATGTTCTTGTCGCAAACACTCGCATTATGCTGGACCTTCAATTCCTTGTGACTGGTGCTGAGCAGCAGAAGCCGCAGCGATTACAGCGGAAGGAAACAGGTTATTATTAATATTATTATTATTATTATTATTATTATTATTATTATTATTATTATTATTATTATTATTATTATTATTATTATTATTATTACTATTAATATTATTATTATTATTAGCAGCCTTGTGGCCTTGTGCCTATGTTAGAAATCCTTCATTATAATAATTGTTATTTTTTCCCCCACCAAAAAATGTTCGAAATCATCATCATCATCATCATCATCATTATTATTATTATTATTATTATTATTATTATTATTATTATTATTATTATTATTGTTCAGTAGTTTTATTTTTATAACGTGCTTTCACTTCACTACCGAGCGCAGCTCTGTGCGCCTTGGGTATGTGCTGTGGTTTGCTGTGGTGCTCTTATGTTTACTGTATTGAAAGTGTTTTGCGTAGAATGTGTGCAGTACCCAGTAGTGCAATTTTCTCTATGTTATACATATTTGTAAGTCCTGGTGTTTTTGTTATGTATTTGTCTGAATATTTTTTTTATTATACCTAAGGCACCTACTATGATAGGAATTGTTTCTGTTTTTAGACTCCACATTCCAGTTATCTCTATTTCCAGGTCTTTGTATTTTGAAAGTTTTTCCATTTCTTTTAGAGAAACGTTGTCATCTGCTGGTATTGATACATCAATTAGAAAGCATTTTTTTTCTTCATGATCTTTGACAACTATATCTGGTCTATTGGCCTTAATTTATCTATCTGTGTGTATTGGCATATCCCAGAGTATGGTTGCTTTCTCGTTTTCTGTGACCTTTTATTATTATTATTTCTGTGACCTATTATTATTATTATTATTATTATTACTATTATTATTATTATTGTTGTTGTTATTTGCAGCAGCACTAGTGGCTGTAGTAATTGCAGTTGCGTTAGTCACACTAGAAAACATGTTATTAGAGGCAACATAATATAAATTTGCTGTAGTATTTGTTGTTGCTAATTTTCTCCCTTTCCTTCTATCTGTATTTTGAAGTAGCCATTTGATGATGGAAGTTGCTTCGGTATTGATCGATAGTTATTTGTTATCCAAAGTGCTATCTTAATACTCAGGAAAATCGTAAAATTCGGGTGTTGCTAACTTGCACATCTGTAAAATTTTCACTGAGTATCAGTTGTCTCTATTTCTGAATATTAATTTATGATCTATGAAGAATCATGCGTTGTATTAAGGAACCTTCTGTTTGCCTGATGCAATGCGTACTACTTACTGTGCATGTAATTGCATAGATTATGATTTCAGTCGAACAGATGACGTTACACCTTATTGTGAAGAGTTATTCTTGTTTAAAACAGATCCCTGATCTTTCTTGCAGACGAAAACTCGTACCAAAGCTGTGATTTTTGCAGTTTTGAAAATATTTTTCTTGTTTTGATTTCTTCGAGTTTCACATTGACTAGGGTTTTTCATCGATTTACTTTGATCTGTTACTTGTTTTGGTAGCATGTGTTTGGCAGATATGGTTCAGTTTGGCGTTCTTTTTAAGTGCCTATATGTTTTGGAATATTTTGCTCTACATACTAGTGATAGCTACTCCTGTAAATCCAAGTATGATCCAACACTAGTCACAAAGAATCAAAATTTCAGCACCATGCTATATTTGTCAGAAATGGGCCGGAAATTATCTATAGCATCCCCTTTATTTGGATCTTTCTTTAGCAAACTACTTTGTCAACAACAAATGGTGGTTTGCCTTAAAGAGAGCAATCAAAGCAGAACAGCTAGGTATAGCAAGGCTTTAGCGATAGACCAAAAAAATAATAGAGGGTGACTTAGCTAAGAAATTAAAGGAGGCACTTAGAACTGACACCGTGTCCAACGTTGTGACGGTGAGGTTGGCCCTTGACCAACATTTCAACACTAAACACGAAGGTTGCGTTGTCCCGGCTAGGATGCATGCCCTAAGAAACGAAGGAATTGCAGCCGCCCGAGAGGCCCGGGGGCGGAGGCGCAACGTGGCAACAAACCACCATTCGGTCTTTAACGGATGTGCAGGGGCGCGAATTACTCGAGCCTGAAATGATATGTGAGGCTTTTCAGCAGTACTTTCCCAGACTGTTCGGGATGACTGGTGGGTAAGAACGCAGGGTGGACTTTAGAGCCTACCTGCATGGTCTTCCACGACTCCCGGCAAGAGAGGCGGGGTGTTGGGAAACACCCATCACAGCCGTGGATGTACGGAATGCGATGGCATGATGGGTGAGAGACAAGTCACAGGGCTTTGACGGTCTACCCTGCGAGCTTCATTGTCATATGCCAGAAATGTTTGGAGAAGTCATGGCAACAGTCTACTGCAAGTAGCCGTAAGACGGGAGTATCTTCCTTTTTCTGAGCCGAGGAGCGGTGCCACTGCTAAAGAAAGATCCAAATAAAGGGGACGCTATAGATAATTCCGGCCCATCACTATACTCAACGCAAATTTGAAGATTCTGGCCATGGTGCTAGGCTAGAGGTTGGCGCTTGTCATCGAGAAACTAGTCGACAAGGCGCAAACATGCGCCGTGCCGAGCAGAAGTATCCATGACAGGCTCCATCTGCAGCGCAACATCATACACAAGTTAATTAAGGAATTTGGCATGGGTGAGGCGCTGATCAATTTGAATTAATCGAAGGATCTCGATAAAGTCGACCATTGTTACTTGGAAGCTGTCCTTAGGGCGGCTGTTTTCAGTCCCATCTTCCGCAGTTGGATGCCTGCTTTATACAGCGGCATCCACTCGATAATTCGCGTAAACGGTCATCTATCTAGACCATTTGACATCACGTGTTCGGTCCGTGAAGGATGCCCCTACTCGTCGCTTCTGTATGTATTGATTCTAGAACCACTACTGCCGAAGCTGGCGACACTAAGTGGCATCGCACGAGAACTGGGATGCTAGAGGAGCGTGTCTGCATATGCGGACGATGTCACCGTTATAGTGTCAAGCCACATGTACATCGATCTGGTTGGCGACACACTAAAAGAATACAAAGCGGTAACGGGAGCAGAAATTATCCTGGAAAATTCAGAGGGCCTCTGGGTAAAGGAATCCCATGCCGTCCAACACCGTCTCCATCGTGAGACATTGCACCGACGGACTGGTTAAATTGCTCGGGTGCTGGTTTGGTCGAGACCTACAAATGGTGAAGGACTGGGACGAGATAACGAGTATGGTGGCGACTCTCACCCAGCAATGGGCCGACAGGAATCTATTTCTAAAAGGTCGAACTGAGGTGACGAATGCGTACATCACATCTGTCATCTGCTACCACCTGACCGTCATGCCTTGTCCCGACAGTACCATCACAAAGCTAAACGCATACTCTTCCGCCGTTGGTGGAAGGGTATCGTTCCGATAGTCATGCGATCCATTTGCTGACAGCATCCGCTAAATAAAGGGCTTGGTTAATGGCGCAGAGTGATGCGCTGAGACTTTGATATCTCCAGCGTTTCATAGACGACGGTGAACAGGTGTGGTCACCGTTCGTGAGACGCGCTTTCCTGCAACTCGTCTCTTTGCAATCGGGGATTGAACTGCAATCGGAGATCGAACAGAGACCGAGGCTGGGCGAATGGCACTGCGAGTGTCGCCATGCATTCGAGCAACTCTGCCGTCCGGGATCAAACTTGTACGACTTCAATTCCACGAAGGCGTTCTATAGAAAATTAGTGGAGGGGAGGTGTGACGACTGTCTTGGGAAGACCCTGGGCGTCAACGAGGAATATCTAGCCGACCTTTTCAGGATCAGTTTCGGGGCGGGACCTATGGACAATTTCCAGAAATCCCTAGCCTGGCAGTGCTATCAGGCCGCGTTGCCCGTTCGGGATAAGCTTTACAGGCACGGTTCAAGAAACATCGGACCGTCTTGCTCGAAATGCGGCCAGAGCGATGAAACTGTTCTGCATGCACTCGTGCAATATACAAACATTTCCGGTCTGTGGGCTTATATCGAACGTCTGCTGTCGCGTGTGGGACGAATTCGGTTGTCGGCCGACTCTATCGTGAATACTATTACCCTGCCACCTTCATTTAACCGGGAAGGCAAGGCAGTTTTCATTGGCTATGGTGAAAGAATGTGTGGTGGACTCGTGCGAAAGGTTTAGAGACTAACAGATTTCTCTCTTGTCAACCTCTCAACAGGAAGGTGAGAATAGAGCTGGAAGTTAGATAGATAGATCTATCTATCTATCTATCTATCTATCTATCTATCTATCTGTCTGTATGTCTGTATGTCTGTCTGTGTGTTTGTCACTCTCTCTATCTCTCTCTTTCTCTATTTATCTATTTATCTGTATGTCTGCCTGTCTGTCTGTCCGTCGATGTGTCCATCCATCCATCCATCCATCCATCTATCCATCCATCTATCTATCTATCTATCTATCTATCTATCTATCTATCTATCTATATATCTATCTATATATCTATCTATCTATCTATCTATCTATCTATCTTTCTATCTATCTATCTATCTATCTATCTATCTATCTATCTATATGGAACTGGAAATGTATGCCATTGTATACGCATTCAGCAACCGAATGATGTTAATCTTAAAGTCAGCTGAGACTGGTGTAACCTCAGGCTAAAGGCCAGCACAATTTTCCAATAATACTTTTGGTGAACACTGTATCATTTGGTTGTTTAAAGGTGAATATTATTAAGACTGTGAACACCCTTTTACTTAGTTTCCAGTATAAATCGACGTGAGCTTTAACGATGGACACATTTGGGGAGAGTTAATAAATTCATTTATCTTTATGCATTTTTATAAAAATGATAATAATAAAAAATATAAATGTTACAAGATGGGAGAAGTGATTTTTTTTTTCTCCAGTTATTGTTTATTAGAGAACAATCTCCTGTCAACGAACTGATTGGAAAATACCACAGAGAATTAGAGACTCAAAAATCCATATCGCGTTTAGAAATATTTAAGTTTGTTTTGCATTAGATATGAATGTGTAGAGTGTGTAAAGCCTGATGTAGACACTTAAAGTCTAAGTTAGAATTAGAGAACACTGTTATGAAAATGGAAATAACGCCACAAGCGTAAACATGTCATGGAATTTAATGTACCTCCGATAAATCAGTACACAAGTGGTCAGAACTGAAAAACGAGAATTAAAAAAAAAATCATTTGGTGTGATATAATAAAATGCACTGTTAACAAGAACTAGAAAGACTGATTCTGTTACCTTTACGACTGTTAATAGCAGAGAGGAAGGTACAAAAGAAAATGAGATCCAAAGTATATATGAAACGGATGGGTGACCTTTTAGATGGTTTCTCAGCCTGCTAAGAATTACTAATAAATCCCGTTCAAATCACACTCCAACGTCGTACAGAACACACATGCTTCAGTTTAATCTTATCATTAGTTGAAATGCATTATATCATAAATCTGCTTAGTGAGAACTGTTTTGATGCTGAAGAATAAAAAGCAATATTGTCCTTACGCTATCTAAGTTGCAAACGGTCAAGTTCGTGTCATTCTGATTACCACCTGGCATCAAGTATCATATTCTCAATTGGGAACCTCTACCCGTTTGTAGGGCTAGCTGGACATAATAACTACATAAATCTCCTAATTTCACTCTTCTATCTTGCTTATGAGAAAAGACAATATAGATATTTATTCCGAGACAGACGATACCTAAATTACATAGGAAGGAATGACTACGGCTGAAATATTTAGCCTATATTTCTTAGACTTATGAAAAGGAGAAAAACATCGCGTAATATTTGTCTGGAATAACTTGAAAGGACAAGCTCAATTTTTTACCAAAGTGACACGTGCAAAATGTACATCGACATATCTTGCTATATTATCAAAACTTTCTTCACTCTCCAGCCTGTCTCAGAGACTTATCTCTGATAGTGCCATTGTTCTTATGGTTACTATTTCTCCTCTCCTGATTACAAAATGACATGACAGTATATGATAAATATAATATAAACCGAATCCGTATGACATTCTATTCTCTTAAAATTACAAGCAATAAAACACCTAAAAGAAAATGAAGATATATGTCCAATAAAGAATATTAGATGACGTCTCAGGATCATTCAATTTCTAAACATTCATATTATCCACCCGAGGAATTATTTGCATACGCACTTATTGATTCCTTCCCTCTTAGTCAGGATGTTGCAGGAGAGACAATAACTTCCGTAAAAAACGATAAAGCTTTAAAACATCTGAAGAAATAGAACATTTGAATGCAGCATAAGAGGAACATCATATAAATGATTGATTAATGTTATGATTTTCTCATTTAAATTCATTAGACGTTCAAGAGCACCATGCTTTAAACATTTTAGAATATTCAATGTATGATTCTGCATGCAATATATTATATATTTAATACAGAGTGTTTATATAGGCCCTTATCATATCTAATTAGTTATGAATGTTAAAGAGACATGTCAAAATATTAGAGATCCATGAAGTGTTTCATCTTCGTTCTAAGGTATAAGATAATTAACTTTCTCTTAGTTTGCTTACGAACTTTTGTTTACACGAAATCAACACAATAAATTATTGTGTTTATAATAAATTAAACTGCTTAAGCTGCGCAGTTCTAAATATTCTTTTGGCTTCGTTGAAATTTGGCCTATTATACACTGTGAATACATAATGGTAAATAAACTGTTTGAATCGTTTAGCTGATATTTAGTGGAACAAGAATGGAACCTGAGATTGATCGTTTTGTAGTATTTCTGTCTGGCTGTTCTCGTTCCCGGAGTTCGATATTTCGTATCTTCACATCAATGAGTTTTCCAAGACCATGTCATTTATTCACTTTTATATATGTTTTAATAATAAACCATGGTTAACTCTGTTATAAACTATAAAGAGATCAATCAAACTGTTCTCGAGCTTTTCCTTCTGATAACCACTCCTCCATTTAAGTGTAATTTAACAGGTTGTGAAGAGATATCTTTCCAAGAGAGAGAGAGAGAGAGAGAGAGAGAGAGAGAGAGAGAGAGAGAGAGAGAGAGAGAGAGAGAGAGACGTTATCTAATAAGTTGTTGCTCAATATCAAAAGACGAAATAGCCAATAACTTCTCATTAGTGTGAAATTCTTCAAACGTTCAGAATAAAATTATTGGCTATATGTTACTCAGAATATTCTTTGGAATCTGCTTGCCTTTTACGTACTAGATATTCAATAACAGACTTACTTTGTGAATACCGTTTCAAGCCATATATAGTTATTTTTCTCAGGTGAACTATCAATAATATTTAACATTTTTCTAGTTTTATTCCATCTACTGTTAGGATATAAAGAGCAAAACTTCAATCCAAATGCAGATGTCAGATTAAAGACATTCAGTGCAATATTATCAATAAACACAACAATTATCATCAAGAAAACCGTTCAGAATTAATCTACTTGTAAATGCGTCTGACGAAACAGATTTGGAGGAAAATGCGACTAAACAATACAAAACTGTCAAATTATGCAATCTGTGGGTAATTTGTTAAGTGCTTGTGACAATATTATGGGATGAGAAATGTCTTCATTGACTCTGAGTTTGATTTGGTTTTCAAGAGACATCGATTAGAAATAGATATCATTTGCGATGGATATTCTGTAACTGTGGAACAATCCATTACATGCATAACTTGTTAGATTACTTGTTATTTGATTCGGGTTTATGATTTGACGTTATGCGATATAACGTTAAACTTTCTATCACATATGAAAGCTCTATGTCAATACCAGCATAAATGAACCGGGAAACCCTGGAAAAGCTATTTTGGCCTCTAGGAGTTCTGCTGTTAAACAGCGCAGACTCGGTTGTCAGGC
The DNA here is from genome assembly GCF_046866305.1 of Octopus bimaculoides. Classification (NCBI taxonomy): domain Eukaryota; kingdom Metazoa; phylum Mollusca; class Cephalopoda; order Octopoda; family Octopodidae; genus Octopus; species Octopus bimaculoides. The sequence goes on along the minus strand of NC_142946.1, from coordinate 15,277,118 downwards.
TATTACAGTTGTACAAGAAATTAATTATAAAATAAAAACGAACTTGATAGTAATACCATATTATCTACGAATTAAACCAAATAAGTTAGAAATCAGGCAGTGAATGCAGGGTACATTAAATGATTTGAGACTGTTTAAACACCAGGTATCTTGTCATGTACTGTGTATTGTGTATATATTAGTAATAGAAAATTCCTCTTCGATTTAGGAACAGAAGAAAGCACAACATACAATTACAACAGCCAACCTATAAAAACAAGATAGTCAATTACTTTTTTGATCATGGAGAGAAAGCAAACGATATAGACATAGCAAGAATCATGCGAAATCTCATACAAAGGCAAGAAGCAATATAGAAAATTAAAGGGAACTGTTTGTGGAGAAACTTGATAAAAACCAATAACAAACACAGAGGCAGAAAGTGAAGCAATCGGAGACACTCTACGCATTTAATTCGAGGAGGGTGAATTGAAACACGGATTGGGAAAGAACATCAACATTTAGATTGATTCAGAAAGACATCAACACATTGATATTCACCCGTACGAATGTAGCTGCAGAATAGTTTAGTAAAACGAAAGGACAAAAAGGAGGACAAGGAGAGTACTCAGGTGGAACAGGTGACTAATAACAAAGATTAATGGTATTAGGAAATATATGAGTTAAAGAGGCCTGAGTAAGCAGGAAAAATTAAAGAAAGAGGAGAAAGGTATATTAGAGAAAATGTATCACGAAAGGAAAAAAAAAAGTATTGTAACAACGATCAAAGCTCTAAAGCAAAGAGTAAAGTCAAAAGATGACAAAGCATTATAGAGAAAGAAACAACCAATATAAGTATAACCAACGTTTCCAATCAACCATCCTGAAGGAAAGGAGAGAAATGATAATATAACACCGAATGCTGATGAAAGAAAGCTATTTTGGGGGTAAAATTGCGAAACTAAATAATAAAAGAAGGGGAGAATCACCAATTAATGTTTTGGCAAGATGGACATGGGAAATTGAAGAAAAAAGATTGACAAAGTTATGCAACATGCCGATATATAGTAAAAACTTAGTACAATGTAGTCTCGGACGTGGTGATCAGATTATGCTTAAAAAGTTTCAAAATCACAAAAACTTTGGTTGATTGAAAAAATAACAGGTACAGAGTTCAAGAAGGGGATCATGTCAAGGGGACAGTTTCATTCCTATTATGTTTGTCATGGCAGTGATTCCATTGTTGATTTGTAGTAGAGAAATGCGAGGAAGTTATTTGGGAAAGAATAGCGGATATTTGAATTATTTCCTATTTAAGGATGATTTAAAAAATTAAAGTAAGCCTCTGATGAGGCTTACTTTAATTCATACGCAGTGGAAATGACTCGGAACAAGACTGTACACGAAAACACGTGGTTGTGAAGTGAAATTCTTGACCAAGCACGCATGTCTACATCTATCTATCTATCTATCTATCTGTCTGTCTATAAATCAATCAATCAATCTATCTATCTACCTGTCTGCATGTCTGTCTGTCTGTCTGTCTGTATGCCTGCCTATCTGTCTGCTTGCATATTTGTTTATTAATACTATCTACGTATATATGTATGTATATATATATATATATATATATATATATATATATATATATATATATATATATATGTGTGTGTGTGTGTGTATGTGTGTGTGTGTGTGTGTGTGTGTGTGTTTGCATGTATATATGAATATATGTATGTGCGCGCATGTATATATATATATATACATACACATGTGCACACGTACAATCATACATGAATATTCTTTTTTGTTGGAATACGCCTGTATCAAAAGATTTAGTAAGACTCCGGATTATATAGGAATTACGTGATGTATATGTAAATTTTGCTATATTCCATTGGCTTGGATAATTCTGCATAAAGAAATATCAACTGAAATCAATATATTGGTCATCAAATCTAAGAATTTTTTGTAATGTTGCATAATACTTTTTACTGCTTACATTGTAAACGGTAACGACACGAACGAATTTATGCATCGAAGAAGATATATAACACAATGCATTCGCAGCAATCTTCAACCATGGATTATTAAGATAAACACAAGAACTAGATGCAGAGTAATCAAAATAAAAGTGCATTATTGATTTAAGAATCACATGACTTCGAGATTTCGATGCAGGAAATTACACTGGTATGTCCTACAAGAAAATTCAGAGTATAACGTTTGGCGCTCCAGAGCTGGTATTCGAAAATTCAATGAAATTATTTTGCTTACAAGATCGTCAATGTAAAATGTAGTTATGTAAAATGTAGTTATGTAAAATATCACACGTGTTTGTGTATGAGTGAGCATATACATGTATTTGTGTGTATATGCACGGCCGAGGAGTCAATATACTTTCTCAACAGGCTACGTCGAGATCAGTACGAAGAGAATATATCCTCATTACTTAAAAAGGTTAATCTGACTGGCTTATTGTGGAGATCGATAATTTGCATTGTAACTAGAACAGCGCCGAGTTTTAGCCACAGGTTAGCTTGCGATAATTTGCGCACCCACGTATTTGGGGTTAATCTCTTTCGAGAGTTTTGCCTACCAGTTTACCTCAACGAACAAAGTTATTTCAAGAAAAAACCCTTTTGTTTGTACACAATTCAAGAAGGTTCCACAATCAAGCTCCAAAATTCTTCTAAGATATTCCGGTATAATAAATCTGGCGAACGGTGTAGAGCCCCTTGTGAATATTAACACCAATCATAACTTGGTATGTTACTTATTGCTAAATAACGTTGCCTAGTTTCGACTAACCTAAAACGATCAACTGCAAGTTGGTAGTACTCGCCGACATTTTAAGTATTTTCTTCACCAAGCAGCAGGTTCCGTGTACTTCCTCTGAAATTCTTAATCATTGAATTTGATTATCATTACGAACAGGTATTTATTGCTATTTTTCCGAGATTTTATTTCGTTAACTATGAATATTCGCAACGAGAAACGGGAATAGACTTCACGACGAAACATATAAAATCACATGGAAATTCACACAAGAATAATAGATTTTTTTAAAAATCACTGTTTAACACACAATATACTGTTTTTTTTTTTTTGCTTTTTTCTATTCTAGGCACAAAGCCCGGGATTTCTGGAAAGGGGACCAGTCGATTAGATCGATCACAGTACGCAACTGGTACTTAATTTATCGACCCCGAAAGGATGAATTGCAAAGTCGACATCGGTGGAATTTGAACTTAGAACGTGAAGACAGACGAAATGCCGCTACGTTTTTCGTCCGGCGTGCTAACATTTCTTATTTCTTTACTACCCACAAGGGGCTACGCACAGATGGGACAAACAAGGATAGATAAACGGATTGAGTCGATTATATCGACCCCAGTGCGTAACTAATACTTATTTAATCAACCCCGAAAGGATCATAGGCAAAGTCGACCTCGGCGGAATTTGAACTCAGTACCTAGCGGGCAGACGAAATACCACTAAGCATTTCGCCCGGCGTGCCAACGCTTTTGCCAGCTCGCTGCCTTTGCAATATAGGGCTTACGTTTTGTCTCAGTTTATTGCAGCTGGGCTGCAAATTTTTATGTTCCGAAAATGTAATCCACATAAATAATTTCCATACATGCACAAACACACACATGCACGCACACCCACACACACGCAAACACACACACACACACACACGCGCGAGCGTACACACACGCACACACGAGCGTACACATACACACACACACACACGGAACCACTTACTCTCATACATACAAATTCATAGATGCATATGGATACATGCACACATACATTCATCTTGATAGATAGATACAAAGGTAGATAGGCACATAGATAGATAGACAGATAGAGAGAGAGAGAAAGAGAGAGAGATAGATAGAGAGAGAGAGAGAGAGATAGAGAAAGAGAGAGAGATAGGGAGAGAAAGTGAGAGAGAGAGAGAGGGATGGATTGCTAGATAGATGCAAGTACTGTGGAAAGAAAAGACCACTGAACACATGATATGAAGGACACAAACGTTTTGGGTCACCTTAATTAAATTTCACAGTCGGATGACGTACATCCGATAGTCCGTGCGGATTAACACAAGTGATACACAGGTATAATTTCTGTTTTTCTGTCTGTGAAACATGTAATATGTGACTCAGTCTGTGCATACATACATACATACATGCATACATACATACACACTTATATACATACATATACACACATACACATGTAGTTATGTGCATATGTGCATGCAAACATACATAGACTCACCTACACAGGTACTCATGTGCGTACGTACGTACATACATACATACATACATGCATACATATATATATAAGTCTGTAACTATGTAAAATACTAATATATTATATTGATTCCTCCTTATGCTTGCAAAGGAAGGAAATCTTACTCCAAAGACGTTCTCACTATAAATCCTAAAATTATTAAAAAAACAAACAATATATAACTTCTTTTTTATTACTGCATCCAGTCTAAATAATAACATTTCTTATATACTTAAGTTTCAGTATTTGTTGACTATTTTCACAGATAGTCTATTTTCGAATATGCGTTTATATTACCCGAGAGAAGTATTTCAGAAAATTAAGTACTCAAGAATACTTGTAAATATTTATAAAACTATAAGAGATTACTTGAAAAGTTTGATAAATTTTCTCATTTCTTCGTTTCAATACAGACGTGCGCTCACACTGGGTATAGGTGTGTGTGTGTGTGTGAGTGTGTGTGTGTGTGTGTGTGTGTGTGTGTGTGTTTGCATGTGTGTGTATGTTATAATATAAATATAAGTACGTAAATCGCATCTATATACATATGTGGGTGTTTGTAAAATATATATAATAAACACACTAAATCGTGCATACATACATACAAATGCCTACATCCACACACACACACATATATGAATATATATATATATATATATACATATATATAAGTATACATACACACACATATATACATACCTATCTCTTTCTCACTCTCTTTCTCTTTCTCTCTCTCTCTCTGTATATATATATATATATATATATATATATATATATATATATATATATATATATATATATATATATATATATTTATATATATATATATATATATATATATATATATATATATATATATATATATATATATATACATGTATATTTACATGTGTTTTTGTTTACGAACGCGTGCTTGTGTACGCGCGTTTGTGTGTGTGTGTGTGTGTGTGTGTGTGTGTGTGTGTGCGTGTGTGTGTAGGTGTGTGTGTATGTGAGAGCCTTTCTAAGTATAAATTCATATTCTGCTCTCCTTGAAACAGATATATTTCATATAAGCGAAAGTACTTAGTAATTTTATGAATATTTTATTTGAGTGTATGTGAAATCGAATTTAACAATTGTAAGATATTATAAGCTCTTCATAATATGTATCTTAATGATAAATACGCAATTTAGATAATTTAGTATAAATAATATGCAAAATAATTTTAATTATCTTTAAACAACAGCATTTATAAAATTATCCTCACTATATGAAAATTAACGTGCATTTTTAACATAAATGGAATCGCCTTTTCCCTTCTCATTATAATTCTAATGCAAATACAACCCACGACTGCGAAGCCAAATGATTACTTGATAAATGGTACATTCTACATTACACACGCACACATACACACCCATGTATATCTGACCACCGGAAACAGTATTAATACGGAAAGGGAAACCGCATATCCATAGTATGGTGGATGCAATCTTTGAACACTAAATAAATTCCTGTTCGGCAAGAGAGATCCTTTTATGAAGACGTACGGTGCTAAAGACACAGATATAGATCGAAGATTCTCATCACCAATGTAATTATTCGTAGTCTGTTGGCGATTTATTCTACTCCGCCTTCTTTGGACTTCTCCTTTTCTATTTCCAACGAAGAGCTATGGTCGAAATATCAAACTCTGTCTTTTCATCAAGTTTGAAGGCAATATACTTCTTGTGCACATCCTCGCAATCAGTTTCGTTGCATTGTTTGTTAATTTGAAATGACTATATACATATACGTTATGAGAGGTAATGGTGTCAGTAAGACCCAAAGGTGTCAGGTAATACTGAGAAAGTGCTATGGATAGACCATAGTTAAGCTCTAGTTTCGTTGATTAAGTGAATAAGGAGTCCAACGTAGGTCATATATCAGCGTGGGTATATATAATTTTGCTTTTTCAGAATGAGATAAAAAACCAAGGCCGTGAAGATTGTAGGACATCTATAAATATCTTCCAGCTGTTTCCAGGATATCTATTATATCCCTTCATCGGAAACGGTTTGGGAAAATGGTTTAGCAACATTTAATTTAGATAAGATAGGATATAGGTTAAGTAGTTGGTCAGGTCAGTGCTTATCAGTAGAAAATATATGTGAAGATGTATGCATATGTATATATTAGATATATATATATATATATATATATATATATATATATATATATATATATATATATATATATATATATATATATATATATATATATATATATATATATATATATATATATATATATATATATATATTATATATATATATATATATATATATATATATATATACGTGTAAGTTTACTTATGAGTACGAGTTGTATATGTACATTTTGATATGTACATATATATATATATATATATATATATATATATATATATATATATATATATATATATATATATATATATATATATATATATATATATATATATATATATATATATAAATATATATATATATATATATATATATATATACATATATATATATATATATATATATATATATATATATATATATATATATATATATATATATATATATATATGTATATATATATATATATATATATGTATATATATATATATATATATATATATATATATATATATATATATATATATATATATATATATATATATATATATATATATATATATATATATACATATATATAAATCAAAATAAGCAACAAGGATATTCAAGGTTAATGCAGTACGATCGTTTCACCGCGACTACATATATTTAAGCAATGTGAGCATTACATTAAATATAAATGCAGACCATTTAATCTAATGCTCACATAGCTTAAATATATGGAGTCGCATGAAACGATCGTACTGCATTAACTTTGAATATCCTTGTTGCTTATTTTGATTTTTAATCACCTTATTTTGGAATTGTTTGGACAATATCATACTTAATTCTGGGGGCTAAACTTAAGTACCAT
>NC_142946.1:15246281-15266854 GCF_046866305.1 Octopus bimaculoides | reverse complement strand
GATGGCATATTTTATGCAGCGTCATGAGGCCGAGTTTCTGTGGAGGTTGCGTGTGTTACATATTAAATTTTAAACTGAACTGTAATAAAAACGTATTAGATATTATTGTACACTGTATTTCACTCTATATTTAATATAGTGGGATGCGAATACTTTGTACAATATAAATTTTGACATACCGTTATGGCGCAGAGCACGTTTCGTAACTGTGGCTACAGTTTTCAACTATAGATATTTGTATCATCTAGAACTCTATAGACAGATCCATCGACTATCGAATGTTCTATCACACGCCTAGTATATTACAGATCAATATGAGAAAAGGGTGAAGGTGCATGTCATATTAATTAGGGTATTCGTTTCACGATCATAAGGTCATGTGTCTGATATCCGGCAGCGCTTTCTGTCCTTGAGCAAGATAATTTATTTCACGTTGCTTCAATCAACTTCTCTAGCATAAATGAGTTGCACCTACAATTCAAAGACAAGCTCTGAAATTCTGTGTAACACCGAATCTCTCTGATAACTACATTGAAACTTTTGGAGTGCTCAGCCACTTGCACATTAATTTCACGAGCAGGCTGTCACGTTGATCGGAAAAAACTCGAACATACGTCGTCGTAACCGACGGGATGCCAGTTCATGTGATAAGTAGTTATTGATATGGTGGAATATAATAATCTCCCATACTCATTCTCTTTCTCCCGATATCTATCTATCCATCTATCTATATTTATACCCCCCGCCACACACAAACACGCATAGTTCTGTTACGTGATTGAATTTTCTGAGAAGAAATTTACAATATGTTAAATATTTTTGCTATATTAATTGAACAAAGTAATAAAAATATAACAAACCCAATTAATGTTTTAAAGATGAAAGCATACACAATCTTTCTTACACAGAAATAAAAGTACACATGCATTACCAGACACGCACAATTAACATATTTTAACCAATAAAATTATTATTTAAAACTTCTATTCAAATTAATTGGAAAAACTGAATAAATTGGTGGCCTAGAAAATTTAGTAACTGTCGTATCTATTATAGCAGTAGCCTTTATTCAGGTGTTATTGACATAATGCACACTAAAAAAGAAAAAAAATATGACTATCCTGCACACATAAAAAAGAAAAAAATAGTTAAAATATCTAATGACTTTTCAGATGACGTAAAACCTGGCAAGGTTTTACGTCATCTGAAAAGTCATTAGTTGAACTATTAGTCCGCTTGCATTCAGTGGGTGGGGATCGGAGCGTTTGAGTGACATTAGACCCTAAAAAAACGCCCATAAATTAGATGCATCTATCTGGGCCACGGTCTTGGCATGACGGCCCCGATCGTAGCCCGTCGTGCTTTATGTTTTAACATTTTTATATTAATTATAAAATAAATCTCGTAAACCCGGGGCTTCTTAAAGTGGGTTCTCGTACAGGGAAGTATTACTGTATATCATTTATCGTTTATTTGTTTCAATCATTAGACTGCAGTCATACTGGAGCACCACCTTGAGGATTATTTAGTCGAATTTATGGACCCTCAGAACCTATTTTCTTTTTGAGCCCGGTACATATTCCATTGGTCCCTTTCGCCGAACCACTAATTTACGGAGACGTAAACACCAACACCCGTTGTCAGGCGATAGTGGGAGTCAAGCACATACACAAAGGCGCACGCACACGTACTCACATACACATGCACGCACGCACAGACACAAACACACACATACACACACACATTCACAGGTACGCACACACATATATACGATGGCCTTCCGTCTAGCAAATCCACTCAAAAGGCTTTAGTCAGGCGGAGGATATAATAAAAGACACTTGCCCAAGATACCATGCAATGGGTATGAACCTAGAAGCATATGGTTGAGCAGCAAAGATTGTACCAGATTGCTATACCTGCATCTATGGTATATATTTAAAATCTTCATTTACACTGTGACATTTCTAGGAGCTTGCATTCTATTCTTTTCTCTATCTTTTCATAAAACGTGAGTTGAGATAGCGAGCGATCCTCTATGTACTTAAATCACTTGCCAGAAATAACAAGTACATTTCCTTCAGAATCAACCTCACCATCTTCAGAAATGAAAAAAAAAAACTTGTGTAAATAAGGCGGCGAGCTTGCAGAAATGTTAACACGCCGGGTGAAATGCTTAGCGGGTATTTAGTCTGTCTTTACGTTCTGCGTTCAAATGTCGCCGAGGTCGACTTTGCTTTTCATCCTCTCGGGGGTCGATAAATTAAGTACCAGTTGCGTATAAGTTTTGATCTAATCGACTGGCCCCCTCTCATAAAATTTCGAGCCTTGTGCCTAGAGTAGAAAAGCATGTTTTGTGTAAATTAATCACATATATCTGAAAATGAAAAGCAGCGGAACGCTGGTTGTGATATCTTGAATCATATGTTCGCTCAATTTGAGCCAAGTTAGAGCTACTGAATAATATCAACTATAGTAACAGCACTGAAAACCAACGTCTTGCAAATACCTTGGGACATTTTCTTTTGAAACAGAGGCTGGTCTCAACGCGATCGACTATATTAGGCTCTGGTACTTGCTACTCATTTTAATGTCTTATCAATTCAGCGTGTTTCCTGTGGGATATTTTCAAAAGATAGTATCTTTAAAGAGAGGAATGAAACTAACAGCGATATGCGTATTACTCCTTGATATTTCGACTAGAAAGCTTGCAACATAATTTAGTTTCGGACAAGTAAACTGGGGAGAGTCAACTGAGATATGGTTGTATAGGGAAAAAAATATGATTTGAGTGCTTAGAACATCATAGAACTGCTACTGATCTCAACAATCCATATGTATGAAATACAGTCTTGTTTACATATCACCTGTAATATATGCAGTCCGTTAAAATCACGACTGATGTTTGTGGGAAGAAAGTGTTGCGTCCACGGTTGCAGGCTTTAATTGACTTGAGAAAATATTCTTATATTCTTCTTAAAGTTATCATCTCCATATGCCTTATATTCTTCTCATATCTAATATTCTTCATATGCCTAATGTTTTAATTAGACAGCAATAATTCACAGCAGCAAGGAACAATACAAACATAGGCATCGAAGGAATGACAAAGATAATATCGTAATGTTAAGCCTAAGGTTGATTCGGGTGGGAAAGAAATAGATATGGCGCAAAATGAACCTAATCTTAATAACAAGCGTAGTGTACTTGCGAGAGGAAAGGTGTGGTGAAAAAGCACATTGCTTTATAGCTCTTCGTTTTACTTTTACAAGCAGAAAATAACAACTCGTTGCTAGAGGATAGCGACCTATTGATAGAGAGAATTTATATCTGATTCACTTAACACTGCTTAATATAAAATTTACTCGAATCTGTGAGAACGGTTTAGGTATGTAACATATGTATACATTTATACCCATAACAATACTATAAAACTAAATGCACTCACCAATGTTTTAAATATTAACATAAAACATCAGTAAAAAAAAAAAACTAAAGTTAATAGCATACGACAGTGTGCTGTACCACAAAAGCATGACATTGTAGCAAAAAACAAAAAAAATAATAAATTCAAAGATAGAATTAAAAAAACAGAAAGAAATATCAGAATTGAATTGCAACAAAATAAATAAATAAATAAACGACTAAATAATAAATAAATAAATAAATAAATAAATAAATAGTGCTTTTACTCTAAATGATACACACATCAGATAATACACACACGTTTAACTGCAAAAAAAAATAAATGAATTTTCCTTATAAAACTAACGAACATGTTCTAAAGAAGATAATCAAATAAAATGTTCACACTTCACCATCCTTATTGACATTTAACATTCGTTATATACAAAATAAATTCTGAAAGATAGGAACATTTCTTTCAAATAACAGACATATATCTCCGCAACCGACGCAGCAGAGTTATAAGAAATAACACATTAAACAACATCACACACTCATAGAAAATGTATCTAACATTAAGATAGAATCAGTGTATTGAATATTTAAATCGATACAAATAGGAAATGCTTTAGAATTAATAGTATGATTAGGACGCAAATACATGACGCTTGATTGTGAACCGATAGTTCTAATTTATTTAGAAAGCAGAATTCTGTTATAGTTAAATCCCTTGATTTTATCAGAAACAGTTTTTGCTAAGTGTTTTGAGGTTGTTGAATATGTATCCACATGAAATTTGTGATGTGGAGAGGAAAAACATTTACTGTTGTTTCTTTCTATTAACATTCGATCGAAAGAAACTCAATTTAATGTTCCATCTACAATGCAATACATTCAGCCATTTATATAATACACTTAAATACACTAACACTGATAGAAAATGTATTTCCGCTGAATATGTGTATGTAAATTATAAATTAGTTTGCTAAGTATTCGAGACAGGCAAACATTCCTGCCTTGATTTGGCGATACTGAATACAGAGGCAATAAAATTGGATTAAACTTGTAAACTATTTCTAAATTCATAAATGTAATTTATGAGGCCATCACCTTGAATAGGCAATTTGTGCTTTTTGCGAGAAATTGATATTCATTGTATGTTTCATTATATTGTAACGACAGAGGCACCGAATTCGAAGACTCATTAGTAAACTTGACAAAATATACAGCATCGTTTCTTCAGCTGTTTTCCAATGCCTCTGATGTCGACATTCTTCTTCATCCTTTCTAGGCCGATGAAATCAGTACCAGATGAGCACTGGGTTCATTGTATTCGGCTAGCTTCCTCCCTCAAAATTTTGTGCTTTGTGACTATAGCTGAAAGGATTATACTCCAGGTTTCAAAAAAATTATCAAAAAGCTAGCAATTGTGGGGAAGGTTGCAACTCGATTACATCAACCACAGTTCATAATTGGTATTTAGTTTTCGAGGACAATCAACAACGGCGGAATTTGTTCACAGAAAATAAAAACGGGCGAAAAGCTTCTAAGCATTTTTGTCTAACCATTCTGTCACCTAGCTGTCTTAAAGGATAATATTATTGATTTCTAGGTAGAAGGAGGGGGGCTGTCGATTAGATCGATACCAGCACGCAACTGATACTTGATTTATCGACCCCAAAAGGATGAAAAGCAAAGTCAACCTCGGCGGAATTTGAACTCAGAACGTAAAGTCAGATGAATTACCATTAAGCATTTCGCCCGGCCTGCTATCGTTTCTTCCAGCTCGCCGCTTTTATGGACAGAAATATTATTTTCTACTCTAAGCCAAAAGTCCGAAAATTTTTGGGAGGGGGGCAGTTAATTAGATCGACCTCAGTACGCTACTGGTACTTAATTTATCAACCACTATCGTAAAGACACACGAAATACAACTAAGTATTTCGCTCTGCGTGCTAACGTTTCTTGTTTCTTTATTGCCCACAAGGGGCTAAGCATAGAGGGGACAAACAATGACAGACAAAGGGATTAAGTCGATTGCATTGACTCTAGTGCATAACTGGTACTTAATTTATTGAAGCCGAAAGGATGAAAAGCAAAGTCGACATGGGTGGAATTTGAACTCAGAACGTAACAGCAGACGAAATGCCGCTACGTGTTTCGCCCGAGGTGCTAACGTTTCTGCCAGCTCGCCGCTTTTATGAACAGAACTATTGCAACAAACTAGATGCCTTTAGAACAGTAACAACCTGTAAATATATGACGTTGTTGATATGGACGGAGTCTTCACAGTACGTATGTCAAAGTAATGTGTGCTAGTTTATATGTGCTTGAAATAGTGATAGATATTATGCCCGCTTCCTATACCGATTACAAATAGTTGCTTGCTGCACGACAATCGGTTATCCTCTATGCAGGAACTAGCTCTATTTCTGTTTGATATTAATTTTTGTTCTATCAGTCTCATGTTTCAATCAGCTTGATCCGCTGGAGACATACTTACTCTATATAAAACTGCATTCGAAAAACAGGAACTGTATTAGGTTATGTTGTTTAGTTGTGTTGCCAAATCTTGTGGTATACCTGTAGGACTTTGATAAACTTGGAAGCAGTTTTCTCTTTGCTGTTATCAGTTCCCTTCAAGGTATTCTAATTTCAAGAGTTCGAGGAGAATAAGTTGAACCATTCACATTTGCTTACTGCACACACCATTGGCATTTCAGTGCAACTTCATCATATACATGTAATACATGCTGTTTGCGTATGAAATATTTATGGAAAATTTATTCATGGTGCTGTCTAAAGCACGATATTCAAAATATTGTAGCTATTTCGGTTAGTTTCTGATTAGTTACTGATTTAAATATCGATCACAATCAAATTGTTTTCGAATGGAGAAGGTTAAATGGTGTTTATCATTTGACCAGCGGTCAACTAACTATGAAACATGTCAAGATAATCTTAATTTTGTGTGTGCAATGGGTAAAACAAGGAGATGCCTTCCCTTTCCACAGACCTGGCGTTAAAAACTCTAAGCTAAATGCTTTATATGTGTGTGTACTTATGTGTGTGTGTAACAGTGCGCGTGTGTGTTAAAGACATGATTATATACGCATTATTCTGTTTCTTCTGTCTTACGTATTACAACACCTAATATAGATTTAAAATGCTTAGGTATTCATACTGTGGATTTACTTTAAAACACGTCTGAAAAGAAATCCATTGTAATATTGTCCTTAAAGCGAGTAAGGAAACGACTTATCTCCCACATGTTCAGCATCTGTTTAATATTTTATAATATCTGGGTGTTTATATCGATGTAAAAGTTGAAATTGAACCATCATCAGAAGATACGACAGACGATACATCAACTACCACTGAAGTGACTTCATCATCAACAGAAAACGCAGAATTAGCGATCCTCAAGAATGCTCTACATGAAACTGTCTGAATTCATTTTTCATCACACAATTTATTTCGTATTGTTCATTATCATATTATGCAGGGACACATTTTTTTATCGCATTCGATATCTATTTGATGTTTATTTGTAATATTTATATTAACTATAGTATATAAGTTAAGGCAAATGTTCCAATTCAATAAAAATGTATAAGACGTAATATAATATCAGTATTGTCAATATTAACGATTAGTCACTGCCAGTTGTGATGCAACAACATGAACCCCTGTACAGGCTCTTGAAAGTGTTGATAAGCTTTTGAGGGATTTACAAAATCTCACTTCAAGGAAATACTAAACCAACCACAACTACAATCGCTCATTCACAAACAAACCCAAAATACTTTGGATCGTCGAGATATAGACTGGAAAGGCAACAGAAGCATAATTACTTCGAGCAATTAAAAGAACATCCAAGAATGGCAAGACACCGGGAATAGATCATAAATCACCAGAACTACTGAATCAGGGAAATCGGGAACTCAAGCAACAGCTTGTCTACCTCTTCAACATGGTCTTGGAATCATATTTGTCGGATAGGGGTGGTTGTCAAGATACCAAAGAAAGGCTGCCTTAGCTACTGTAACAACTAGAGAGGAACCACGCTACTATGAATCACTGGGAAGATGTTCTGTTCAGTCTAGATAGGTTATGTGATACACTAGACACAAAACTCTGTGAAGAGAAGGCTGGTTTTTGAAAAGTAAGGTTATGTATTGAGCAGATTGCGACCCGTAGGAAAATCACTGAAAAGAGTACATCAGCTTCATCGATGTCAAGAAGGCCTTTAATAGTATACACAGAAAGAATGTTTGGAGAATAACAGCGATCTATGGAATATCCAACCGTACTGCTGTTTAATGTATTACTTTAAGGAAGAAATATCGTCTCTAAGTTACTTCTTGTTACCGATAATTGTATGCCAGCGTTAGATGTTGTATTATTGTCCTTTGGAACTATGCATATCGATATCAAGGTAAAATGGTTCAAACAAAATATATGTCAAGTATATTTGCTATTAACATTTTATCCAATTCAAATGCAATGATCTTGCTGAATATTTGGCACGCTGGGCAAAATGCTTAGCAACACCTTATCAGTCTTCAAGACCTGAGTTCAAATTCGTCCTAGGTCGACATTGCCAGTCATCCTTTCGGTGTCGATAAAGTATGTACCAGTTGAACACAAGGGTCTAGGTATTTACCCAATTCCCTGAAATTGCTGGCCTTGTGCCAAAATTTGAAACCGATCTTTTGGTAAATCTTATGGCAGCGAGTTGGCAGAATTGGTAAAATGCTTAGCGGCATTTCGCCCGTCTTTACGTTCCGTGTTTCAACTTCACCAAGGTCGACTTTGTCTTTCGTCATTTAGGGAACGATAAAAGTAACAGTTGGTCATTGGCGTCGATGTAATCCACTTACAACTTCTTTTGAACTTGCTGGCCTTATGCTAAAATTTGAAATTAATATTCTGGTGAATCCTGTACATCAGCGTGTTACCTTAAATATATTTCTGATGAAGAGAAATCCTGTTAAATTTGCAGGGGAATTGTAAGGATGATTGACGTGATCTTTTAATTAGCAGAGTCTAATTCTTCTAACCTCCACTTGTTACTATTTAATATTATTTTTCTCGATTCTGGCAAAGCGTTAATTTTTTAGCCTTCAAATTGAACCGCTGATTCATATTTCGTTTCCAAAAAATTTTTTTAATAATCTGCACTTTTCATAATTCTACTGATTGCAGCTTAGACGTCCTTAAACATATGATCTTTTAATTAAAACGCTATCCTACGTCACGCGTAAGTGTGTGTGTAAGTGTATGTGTGTTTAGTGTGTGTATGTTCTGCGTGTGTGTGTGTTCAGTGTGTTGTATCTGTATTTCTTATGTTTCGAGAATGTATAAATTGTATTACGTGAGATGAACTGTATCCAACACCAGCCTAATTTTCAGTTATGTCAGTAGAAAATTTAATCTTTAATACTGCTTTATGGTAATAGATTTTCGTTTTCAAGAATTAATTTTCAACATATTTTCGTTGCACAATGTACTTGTACTATATATTTTTTTATTCATTGGTTAATCAAATATTTCTCGGAGCATGTGACAGCCACATCGGAAATGTTGTGTAACTCAATAGAATCAGCGAACGTGTCTCCATAAATTGGGTGTCTTTGAAATAAATTACACTTTGTTTATCTAAGTTATAATATACCTTTCATTATTCTAACGATATTTAATATATTTAAGACCATGGGAATATTAATCTTAAAAGAATTTCTTCGGGGAACATTTACCTTAGCAAAACTTTTGTGTTATGTGAATATATGAATTGTGTCTCAGATAGAATTTGGAATCTAAATCATTTAAACCACTTTATATAGAGAGTATAAAATACAGAATTTCGCTGGTGAATTTGAAATGATAGCAATCGCTACATTGATTTTCTGCTGCTATTTGATGATCAGAAAGGATAGAGATTGTGTATAATGCTTTGAGTGCCATATTTTGCGCTCTTGCTGACACTTAGATTAAAGTGGAGAGTTCTATAAAGCATTGATAATCTAGTATGCTAATCTTATCTTCAGCTGTCTAAGCAAACATATTAATAGAATGTTGGCAAAATCAGCAGTCTTTCTAAATGTGATAACGCATTCTATTCCCTTTCATATCAATTCTATTATTGATATAAAAGGGAAAAAGAATGCGTTACTAAGAATTTGTTATCAAGAATAAAAGATTCTATTTGTTGCTTTAATCGGTTTCTGTGCTCGCATGTATGGCATGTTTAAACACACAGCAACCATGATCACTTATCACTCATGAATGAATTAATTCTGCTCAGCTGTATAATTTCATCACGTTTCAAACCTGTGTTATCAGTTGATTTTCTAACAATTTTTAACCCGGCAGGAAATGATGTTAGAATACCGTGTCTTCATATGCAATGCCTATTAAAATTTAGAGGGAAAAAATTGTTCCCGACGTTTGCCTTCCATATGCATCACTGATCCCAAAGCGTAGGAAATGAAAACTGATTTTGAGATTTGAACTAAGAAAATAAGTTGACATATACAACCTCCACGATGCATTTTATATGCGTCTTTACTGTCTCTACAATCGACATATTTTCTAATATTTACTAGGTAGGAGAGCTGAAAGATAAGCTGAAAAAGAGTGAAAAGGAGGAAATATTCTAAGAGTCCTTCAGAATGGTTAGTAGGGTGCATGAAACAAACTGGTGTTAATAGCATCAATGTAATCAACACATGAACCATGATTTTCCTTCTCTATGCCCTTCTCTTCCAATGGAGTGTAGACTATCGGCGAGTTCTCTCAGATACCTCCTTTCTGTTTTATATGCAACGTCTTGTTTGTTTTGAGTTGTCATAAAAGTTTCCGTAACTATTTTCCTGGTATACCCTACACACACATTTTTACATCTAGGAAGAAGACATCATTAATCTGACCACTATTCTTTGAGCAGTCCAGCATGCAAGGTCTAAGGATAATCTTACGCTCTGCTGGTGTAGCTCTCACGTTCAATGAATGATACAAACCATCACACTGCTATGAGGACCGGATCTTGTTTTGGAGGTGGGCTAAGCTAGTATTCAATTATTTTGTTCCTATCTATAGTGGTCAGACACGGAGATAGAAGAGCTAAGAACGTATGGCACACATCATCCTAAAAGTAATATAGGCTGTTACTATTTAGTATGTAAGTAAAAAGAACCTAATATCTTAAATGTAGTGCGCATTATCAGTGATAGGTCTTTAAATGGTGCAAATAGTTAGGCAGTAACTGGTGACGTAGATGATGAAGGCGTTCATCAGTTATTCAGCAGATTTCTATAGATCAAGATTCTGGAGGATTAAGAATTCTCTCCTTGACTATCTGAAGATCAGGACTGCACCAAATCTTGAAAAATTTAGCAGTCCCAACTGTCCAGTGTATATGACTGTTGAACGTTATGGATCAATCTCTCTGTCCCAACTCACTGGTGAGTCAACACCTTGGTTCATTCACCTGGGTTCATTGACCTGGTTTTATTGACCTGGGTTCATTGACCTGGGTATACCCCTGTTCTGCCGCAGGTGGCAGTAGATGTCTGCGAAGAGTTAAAAACGGTCTAGCATGTGAAAGTTATGCTCGTAGTTTAGAACTCAAAACTGGTGATTGCCCCCTCACCACCACCACCACCACTACCACCACCACCAAAACCACAACCACCACCACCACTGCCGTGCAGTTAGCAATCGGTTCCCGTATTTCCATCTTTGTAATCGGTTTGTAAAGAAATCTACAGCGGTTGAACCATGTGATACGGATTGAAGTCCATCCAATGATATGGCCCAAAATCCTTCCCGAACAGTTGCGCAATGTACCACTGAATAGTTGCATACAACGACTGTGATCGATTGGCACGTGCCCAACATGGTTAACCAAAAACCGAATCGTGACTCTGTTTCCGCTTTACACGTCCGCTACTCGCGTCAATCAAACATATTTAGTTACGTCTAGTTTTACAACATGAACTTCAGCCTTCCTGCTTTACTTTGAAGTATTTCTTCTCAAGGACGTCCGCTCAGGTACCTTTACTAAACCCCTTGTTCTCAAGCTTCTAACTAGATCTCTACTCCGTTTGAAAGCAAACCACTTTCAGTTATTGAGCACTACTCCTGTTGAATCCCGCTTAACTAAATTGCTAGTCCGGAAACTGTAAACTTGTCAACCGGGTGCGATGCTCTCTACTTCCCGGAACCGAGTTCCTGACAATGAATCCTGTCCAGTTTGACCGTAAAACCACAATGTACCTATCTGTGTAAACGACCACTTTGGATTGAGGACATTCTAAACTATCCCTATCTAATTGAGTATATATACATACAATCTGGACGACTCTATGCGCTTGTCCATGTCCGCATTTTTAGATACTGGATATGTAGTCGATACCATTCGCACAGTTGGAAACCCATGAGAAATGTGTTAAGCTTGTATGTACTATTTGCATTCAGTTAAATACAGCACAGTCCCATCGTGCATTTGCGATTACATTTTAATCAACCACTAGCTCAGAAGAAAGTGATGTTCCTAGAGACCTCTAGATGCCGGAAGAGATCTGTTTTCTCGGCTCCTTCTCAGACTTCAATCGCAGTTGGTTGCGTATAGTGTCAATAAATTAACATATGTGGTCAAGGGAATGGCGGGAAGCTTTGGAATCAACTTCAGCTTCGAATCTTGTCTGACTTAGAGATGAGTATAACTAATAGCCGTGAAAATGCGACTACTGAAAACACGACAATTGGAAATTATGATCAAACCTATGGCTATCACATCTCTCCATATGCTAGCATTCAAGGAAGCAGTTTTCTGATTGTATAGGGTCCAGTATTTGACAGGTACTTTATTTCATCGACATCGAAAACATGAAAATCAAATGATACACTTGACGCGTTTTGAACTGAAAACATAAACAGCCATATGATTTATCACATGCTGTTTTGTGATAAATAATTATAACATCGACAACGACATTACTACCAAATACGACACCGCCAAAAACAACAACAACATAGATAATAGTAAACCATTGTACTATAGGGAAAATCATGAAGTTTCGGGACAGAGGACTAGTGAAGTGCACCAATCCCTGTGGTCCACCGGTACTTTATTTCATCAACCCCGTAAGGCCGAGTAAAATCAATCTCTGCAAAACTGGAACTCAGAAACTAAAGACTGATGAAATACCGCTAAGTATTTTGTCCGGTGCGCTAAAGATTTTGCCAACTCACCTCTTAACAACAAAACAACAAAAACGGATACGATGATGATGATGATGATGGCTTCTAATTAAGGCACAATGCAACATTGTACTAGTCAATATTATCGACTTCCGAAATATTTCACTAGTATTTTATGTTATCGATCTCTGTGGTACGAAAGGAAAAGTTTCTTTCCGTAAGATTCGATTCATAGTGAGATCCCACAATGTTCTGTGAAGTGCTCTCGGATAACAATGCGGATGTGTATGCCTACTCCTTGTGGTTAACTCACAAATGACACTTACTTCAGTCTGAAAATTCCAGAAGCGTTCTACCTTTCTATTTTTTTTTAAATAGTATAAAATTTCTTTCTCGATATTTAATTCAGTTTTTTTTTTTTAATTACATGTTGGAACATGCATCCTAAAATTATTTCCGGATTGATTTGAGAGAAAATTGGAATGAAATGGTGCATTATACTATTCACTTCTGAAATTTCTTCTACTTTTAATATATAATTCCTCTAAACTGGACGTTTATATTTAAGCTGTAATCTTGCTAAGTATACTTTGAAACCGCTACACTTCCATGAGGGCTTAACATTGTATATACAAACAATGGTCTAATCCTACATAGAAACTTACGTCAGCACTTTAGTTTTTTCTCTAGAGACACAATATAGTAACTATAATACTTGATGAAGCAGTCAAGCATTTTATCAACTTGTGTAGTTTACTACTAAAACTTGATTAATGAGAAAGGGGAATAGACGTGACAAAACTTTAAAACGTATGACCTAACACATAAAAGTTTTTGCTTATCCTAAAAATAAGAAAACGTGTATCCATTAAGTAGCAACAGCATTTTCCCTTGGTATTTGTTTTTCTTTGAGATTTATTACCTCCTCAACTCTTATATATTCAATAAAAACACTAAATGCTTATTGATACTCGCGGACAGTATGATGTTTATTAATGCTGAAGCATTAGGTTCTATAACATTCTCATAACATAATTACACACGTCACGTAATCATTTCGTATTATCTGTAAGAGGTATTTTCTCATAATGACAGTAACTGCATTCAATAACTTTCAGATATATTTCATCAAATTTGCGAATGTAATTATTTGGATAAACGTAAAGAACTGTAAGTTGGCAGAATGTGTGGAAAGTTAGACTAAATCTCATACATTTATTTACTTTCATCCCTCTACAGTCACATTGCAAATCCTGCTTGGCTGGACTTTGACATACACTCTTCCGAGGTTCATACGCTAATTAGCAGGCATGTAGTAGGTCGGCGCATTTGATTTTGGACATTCACTGCAAAATCTGAAAACAAGGCGAATGTGATAAATCATTGAACAGAGAAAAGCGAAAGAGAACACATTTTAGCTATAATAATATTTAAAAAAAAAAGAATACAAAAAATATTAAAGATCACCTAACTAAAAGCAAACTATTATTAGATTCATCCATTTACTTCTGAGTTCAAATGTCGCTTAAGTCGTATTCACATTTTCAACGACATTCTTTCCATGTCGGAAATCAATATAACTGATGGAGTTGCAATGCACTGGCAAAATCTGTACAACGCCTATCATTGTTCTCAATATTTATTTGCATCTTTTAATTTCTAACTCTTAATGCTGAGATTGTCGATCATAAACTTTGTAATTCCGAAGACAGGAAGATAATCTACAGCTAATGAGAGGAATTTAATTTGCTATACTCACTCAAGAGTTGCTGTATGTCATAACCGGTAAACACCCGATTTTAGATACGTACTTTTAGAGAAATGCACTCACCGAAGTTAGTTTTGGCTCCCATTTTTTCTGGGCGTCGTTATGACAAATACTATCATAGTATTGATTAAACTGACGCACACTAAATAAAAGTTTGTTGCAGTCACTTTACGCGTGAAATCTATACAACAAGAAAACAGTTGTAATAAGTTATGATATTAAAAACATAGACGAAGGCCATTGTTACATAAATTGCAGCTCCGTCTCTTAAAGAAAAGCACACTTCCATTTTAGAAATGGTTAGAACATATAAGATAATAAATCCTACGTATATACCACGCCATTAAAACGGGGATAGTCACGGCTGGAACAACTTTGATCTCTCTGCTGAGAGAGCCAATCACATGGAGCTAAGCAGATGCAAACTACAATAACATACTGCAGCATCGTGAATTTCACACGTCATGGCTGTTTGTACAAGTCATGGTTGTTTGTCAATTGTAACTAAATAGTAAAGAAAAGAATGATATTAACGTCTTGGTGATTTGCATTCACTCTAATGAGGTATAGAGTTCTTCAACCACATTCTGCTTTTCGTGTCCTTGAAAGATTAATTTCTGCTTTGATTTTATTCAAATCGTGTTTGATAAGTTCAGTACCTGTAATATACTAGGAGACAGAATTATAATTTGCTCTATTTTTCTCAGAAATGTGTGTCTTTATGCCATTCTAAGAAATCAATATTAGTATTATTAAACTGTTTTCTGAACACAAAGTTTTCATTTTATGACAAGCGTTTAAAACATAAAACGCTAAAGGGAGGGATTATAATTACGTTTCTATTTGGATGACTGTTCAAATTACATGATTAACATAGTTCGTTCGTATTTATGGCTTTTAAAAACCTCATTAGCAATGTTACTAAAAAAGACGGAGGTCAGCCAGGTGAACTTAAGAATGCTCTAGTGCATGACAACCAGATCCTCTAGTAACTAACTATACTAAAATGTTTAATCTCTAGTCACACGTGTAAACCTTTCCCGCCTTTGATACAAGCGACATTTGTACGGTTATTGCAGGCGTTATTTTAGTGGCAATGATTAAAATTCTATTGAAATTACATGAAATTTGTTTTCTGACAAATAGAAGGGAAACAGCCATTTGACATTTTCGTTGTTGCGAAAAACATAATACAGACGTTAATTCTTTGAAAATAATATCATTACCGAACACGGCAAGCATCTAAAAGAGATTATTGAATGAATTTGTATAAACCATGATTAAATGCTTAGAATTTTAAAGACTAAATGAGGTGAACATAATGTCCTTTCGAGGTGCGTATATTTGTGCAGCATCGTGAATTTCACACGTCATGGCTGTTTGTACAAGTCATGGTTGTTTGTCAATTGTAACTAAATAGTAAAGAAAAGAATGATATTAACGTCTTGGTGATTTGCATTCACTCTAATGAGGTATAGAGTTCTTCAACCAAATTCAATAAAGAGAAACTTTTAACTTCTCTAATGTTTTCATCTCTGAGTATGACCAAGACACGGGAATCATATTATCATAGACATTTGAAGTATTGAGTTAACAAACAATTTAGGACTAATGTAAAATTTCTCATTTCTTCACTGTCTAAACTTCTCACAAGTTAATGTGAAATTTTACACTTGATTTTTATTCAATTGTAAAAGCAGTGACCTATTTTAAGAAACTTCGTTCATATTGATAACTTCGGAAATATGAATAAAGTAGGTTAATTGCTCTGCTGTTTCGTTTCAAAAATTAAATGAGATTTCATGTTATAGATTTCGTTATTTAGCTCCAAGTTAGTCATGATCGAGAAAACCTATGATCAGAAGCGTTCCCGCCATGACCACTTCATCATTTTGCTTTTCAGAAAGACAGTATTTACTATTGAGAACAGTATTGTTTAATTTGAAGAGAATTCGACTGGTTTTTCTCTCGTGTCAAAATGTGGAAGAACCACCGTTAAAACATAAGCAGTAGTTAAAGTATTATATGTAGTTTTACATTTAAAAGAATTTTCCGTAGCAGCGCAGACATTCTTCTCATATATTAACTATTTGCGGAGAAGGAAATTCTTGTTGAACAAACATTCCAATATTATAAATCTCTTCGAGGCGGCAAGCTGACAGAATCATTAGCACGTTCTTATTTCGATATCCACCAAGGTCGCCTTTAACTTTAATCCTTTCGGGGTTGATAAAATAAATACCAGTTGAATACTGGAATCGATGTAGTCGACTTGCCACCTTCCTCGAGGTTGCTGGCCTTGTGACATAATTGCAAATCAATATTATAGAACACATTAAAACAGTGGGCAGGCAGAATCGTTAGCACGCCTGGCAAAATTCTTAGCAGCATTTCGTCCACCTTTATGCTCTGAGTTCAAATCCCGCCGAGGTCGACTCATCTTTTCAGAGTTGATGAGAACTGTGGTCGATGTAATCAACTTACTCCTTGCCCAAAAATTGTCTGCCTTGTGACAATATTTAAAATCACTATTATACAAATATTCAGGTTTTTGAAGGACGTAATTTGTCATAGAAAGGAGACATCTCCAGAAAAACAAGTCTGTTTCAAACGGTTTTAAATGTACCTGAAATTTTCTGTCAAATCACAGGATATTATAAAAGCTACTTGTTTTTGCATTTTTAATAAATTTTTGTAAAACTATTAAAATCTAGACACTGCATTTCTTAGAAGTTACACGGGCTCGAACTGTAACTATTTATTCCCCAGTCACAACCGCTTATCTAGCTGTCTACCTCTTTTCCGTATGCTTAAAACAGGAAAAAGAGCAGCAACCAGAAAAAGTGTGAAATTGAATTGCCAACCAAAAGTGAAAGGAATAACGTAGTTAAACACACACACACATGTATGTATGTATGTATGTATGTATGTATGTATCTAAAAGATGGGCTGTTTTCAGTTTCTGCTTACCAAATGCACTCATAAAGCTTGTGTCACCCCGAAGCTATCGTAGAAAACATTTGTACAATGTACCACGCTGCAGAACTGAACCCGGAAGCGTATAATTGTTTTTTTTTTTACCACACTGCCACGCCTGCAGAAATTTATAATTTAATGTAAACTGTTACCCATTATATCATGTTTCACATATCATCGCTTGATTTATGCAAGTATTTATTTTCACAATTACATGTAGTCCTTAATCACCCGGAATGAAAAATAACCGTTATTGTTGGGGATTACTAATGGTGCAGCCCCAGAGAATGGGTAGAATTTCTCCTGGTAATTGATCATAATAAGATTGTACTCCCAGTGTAAAATTATATATGGACGCATAGATATCATCATAACACAGTGTGAGCAAGTATGGTGAAATTTAATCTGAGATAATGCTGGTATCTGAATGCCAACTCATATTGCCAATATATTTTCTTTACAACGTATATAATCTAAAGAATGACTAATATAAGTTTTGCATTTCTAGATAACTATGTTATATTTGATGTATTGTTGACACAGACACCAAGTAAACTAAATAGAATGCCGCAAGTTAACTTCATGATCTTACATGATATTTCCTACTCATAAAATACCTATTTTATTCCATGATAGAAAGGTGAAAAAATATTCCAGAAAGCTGACATGGAAATACAAGGGTAAATATTCGAAGATTCCTATCATAACTAAAACACGAGTTATGTTAAGCAGTCATAAATTATAACTTCGCTCACAAATCCTCATTCACCAAAATGTTAAACTCTGGTTTAGAAGGAATACCAAGATTCCCAGATTCTATACAATGCAGAATAAATATACAGAAAAATGAATATTTTGTGTTAGATATGTAGTCGATACCGTCCATTCTTTTTTCTTAATCTTAGCTGAAATTTTATTCTATAAACTTGGAAAGAAATATAGTTTTTGCCATAAGTGGCCTCATTAAACATCGTTATAAAAAAAAATACTCACGTACAATATGCAATTGACTTTGTATTAAACCGGAAGGATGAATCACAGTTAACGTAGTATTTTGTGAAGGAGAGCTGCTGAAACTAACTATATCATACATATTTTATATTATGCAAACGGAAGATAGTATACAGTAAAATCAATTCCAATCAGTAGATTTGCTAACAAGTTAATCGATGAAACCTATTATGAATTTTGTATCGTGCATGTTTGTATTTTCAAAGCAATGCACGTGAAAAGTACGACATGCAAGAATTCAACATCTGTAATTGCATAACAGGATTCGCATATGTGATGAGATGTATATTTGTTTCGCTCAAACTATTTTCGTATGCATCAAGTTTTTATATGTGCTTCCATAAATATATGCTTACACACACGCTGACATACACACACACGGATACACACAAGTATGTATGTATATATATATATATATATATATATATACGCACACTCACACACACACGCTTATACACACACATACGTACGCGCGTGCACACACACATGCATATATATATATACATTATGCATATATCTATAACTATAACTAAAATTAGATATACATATATTCGTGTGTGTGTTTTAGCGAGTGAGAGTGTGAAATAAGTTAGCTGAATATGTCTTGTAGAGTACGTTCATTAAATTATTGTCTTTTATTAATTTCGCACTGCCGCAAGTTTTCTGCTAAGAAACATCTCATTAGATTAACAAAACAACAGATGAATATCTACAATTCTAAATTATTTGTTGATGACGTTCAGTACCTCATTAAGTCAGCGAGGTTCAGTGCCTCATTTAGCGATGAAGTTCGGTGCCTCATTAAGGTGACAAGCTGTCACAGGCTTTACCACTCCTGGCAAAATTACATTTCCTCTGTCTCTACGTTCTGAGTTCAAATTCCACCGGGGTCATCTTTACGTTTCATCTTTCCGGGGTCGATAAAATAAGTATCTGTTCAGCAGTTCCAGCAATATTCATTCCAACACTATTCATTAGTAAACAGTCGGAAAGAAAAATTGAGCTCTGCTAAAAATATATATGTTTTAAGAAATAGAATTTCTTGGATTACTACTTCTTTCAATACAGTTATATATCTAAGAGACGAGGAATTATGTACATTATGTACATTATTTACAATTATATTAACCACTACGCCAAGTAAACTGATCTATATTCAAAATGTTGTATAAACCCAACTCTATCACCGAAATGTCTCATTCATGATGTCTGGCTCTTAAAAAACCGCAGACCTAAAGATTTCTGTATACCGACTTGGAAAAAGGATTGAAATACTGTTCTATCATTCAAGACAGAATCACTTAAAATACGAATACCTTAAAACATTGATCTTTATATCATGGACATGAATTCAACATGTACCCAGATTAAGGAGAGGACAATATCAGCTCAATTTTGACCAATATTAGCAACTTCAGGCACCTTTTGTTCCAAACTTAAAAAGAAAAAAATATTCTCATCAGTAACGGTAAACTTCCTACGTTTCCAACATATAAAACAAACGTAGAACCATTTTTAAAATGACACCCGTTATATTAAAAGTTATCAGCTCATTCTATAAAGTTTTCCTTGGTTCTGCTTCTTAAACATCTTTTAAGCATCTTTTATATTCTTTCACTGGTTATGCCGACAGCTCAGATGTGGTGATACAGCCACTGTACTGGTTTCATCTGGAGGCATGCGAGCACAGTGCGTATGCTTTCACTTTTGATGTAGTATTTATTTGCAGCTACGCAGCTATTATCGCAATCGTGACCAAATAACCGACTAAACTATCTATTATATTCTATAGTCGCTACGGTCACTCTGACACAGACATTCAGCAATTCACTAAATCCTTACCAACATTCTCGCAAAAACAATGTTTCAAATTTATTGAACATATTTACAAACAAACCGTACTATCTAGTCTTTCAAGCCAGCTTGTCTAACTTCCAAAAGCTGCGTTGGTGACATATTTATACTCGCTTACTTCTTCGTTGAGGATAATTTTAACTTTTCTACATTGAATAATATTGATTCTTTGCTCAGTTATTCTTTTATTTGTTTAAGCCATTTGACTGCAGCCTTGCTTGAGCACCGCCTTGAAGGGTTTTAGTCGAGGAAGTCGACCTAGGACGTATTTCCTTTAAGCTTGGTACTTGTAATATAGGACTCTTCTGACGAATCGCTAAGTTACGGGGAAGTAAATGCACCGACAACGGTTGTC
>NC_142946.1:15241281-15243781 GCF_046866305.1 Octopus bimaculoides | reverse complement strand
TGAAAACGTATGACAGCAATAAGCTCTATGTATTTTAAGTCAGCTTTCCCCGACTACGACAATGAAAATGTAAAGTAAGCACACAGCGTATATTTGCTTGCGATTCTTAGCAGATGTAGCAAATCGATCGAGCAAACCTATTATGCGTCTCATTCGTCCACCAACCCAAACAATTTCAAATATGTAGAATATCAAATAACTACTGCCAGAAAATTTGTATCTCAAGAAACCACATCTAAGCAAGAATACTACCACTGCTGTTCAAAATGTGATATGCATTTAGGATCAGCGTGACATTGAGTCTTAGCCAAAAAAGAAGCACATCTTCCCAGCATATTCATGATAACCATTTACCTTATCCGTGATATAAACGTATTTTCATGCATATATGTAGTGCATTAGATAAAATGCGATAAATTTAAGATATTGGTGCGACCGCAACATGATCTGAAATTTCCATACGTGGTTTAAGTAACACAAAGTTACAGACATTCTTCCTTTAAGAATCACCTCCGCATATGCTTCAGTTACTAATGTTCCTTTTAGCGAATGATGATGATATTTGTAACTTGAGAAGTATATACTCTTTAAATAACATAAACCAACAATCAACAAAATAAACTAACTGATTTACAAGAACTTCTCTTTTAAACTTCTAGATATAATTATCTTTAACCCGCTCTCGTTTTTCTCACATTTTTGGTATTTCATTACGTATATATACTTCACTACAACAACGTTTATCATGCTCCACGCACATTGAAGGATATTTCAGTTTGATGGATTATGTGTTAGACTTTAGATTGTGGGTTATGCATATTGTAGTGAGAGAACATGTTAGGTATGATATCCATGTTGTTTATGCCAACTCAAGAATGACTTTACAGCATCAGCTTTGGTTACTCCACATAAATACAGCAGTGACTAATGTGCCATTACTCCATTGAAAGATTGCTGACCACTAACTTATGCCGACATCCCATTTCCACTACGTGCAGTATTCAATCAAAGGAGATCATGCACACAGCCAATAATCTATCTGGAAACGGTACCGAGGAAATAAAAATCAAAAAACTGTTGATGTCTCTGTGACAGTATTCATGCTACATGAACTAAAGTGACCAACAGAAACCTAATAAATAACTGGAATTCCCCTCAATCATTTCCATACTTATTACATCTGAGGTGATAGTCGTGTATAGCTAGAAAAGAAATCAAATTCAGATTATAGGCAACCATGAAAATATTTTAACAGTCTCCTTAACTGTATGTCTAAACGTATCTCTCTCGCAGTCTATGTATGTATGTATGTGTGTATGTATGTATATATGTATTATGTATCTATTTATCTATCTGTCTATCTAACTATCTATTTATCTATCTATCTATCTATATATATATATATATATATATATATATATATATATATATATATATATATATATATATAGTAGACTTACTTGCAAAAAAGGACGTGTGCGTTCAAATATATATATATATATATATATATATATATATATATATATATATATATATATATATATATATATATATATATATACACAGATAGATATACATACATTCATACATATGTATATTGGAGTGTGCGTATGTGTGTGTATGTGTGCACGTGCGTATGTAAAATTATATATGTGTATATACGTTCTATATGGAAATATTGACAATTTTCTCTTCTAACTCATTCCTTTTTCTAATACTCAACCCATTTTATTCCTGAATATCATTTAGCAAAGTACGTGACTGTCGAATAAACATTTGAACCGCAATTATTTTCAAGAACCACTGGAGATTATATATAGGTCAACATATAGCATATGAATGCGATTTGCAAAATATTTTCCCCTTATTAAAGATGCAAGAAAAAAGCAGCAATTACAAAAGCAAATACTTATGACTGTGCATCGATATATATATGATATACGTACACATACGTATACATCCACGTTCACGCGTACAAAGACACCCAATTAAACAAACACATACACGTTAACACACATATCTGCATCATGCATATATTATACATAGTATGCATATATATGCACATGTAGATATGATAATGTACTTATACACAAATAGGTATATATATATATATATATATATATATATATATATATATATATATATATATATATATATATATATATATATATATATGTGTGTGTGTGTGTGTGTGTGTGTGTGTGTGTGTGTGTATATATACATGTATATATATATATATATATATATATATATATATATATATATGTGTGTGTGTATATATATATATATATATATATACACATACATACACATACATATGCACTTGCTCACATACATGCAATATGTCCTTTGCATTGTAACATCTAAATACATTTTTTTTTATCCTCCTGCGTGTATACATATGTATATCTCCATTATCACTGAGCATATAAACTGGTATTATTTTTTTCTTAACAGAGAAATATTGCAACCGGTGCTCTGTCACATTATTATTAAATAT
>NC_142946.1:15228781-15236281 GCF_046866305.1 Octopus bimaculoides | reverse complement strand
AGAACACTCCATAGAATTTTAAACGGGTTTAAATCGGGTGAACACGCTTGCCACTTCATCAAAGGTTGTCCAGAGACGCCTAATTGCTGTAGGTATTCAAGAGATTTCTTAGCTGCATTGGAGGATACATGAATACCAACGCTATATTTAATGAAACTTTCTGCTTCTATAACTAAGCCTTAAGATTGTCCTCCAGAAAGTCAACATAAGCATTTGATGGCATCTTAATTCCGTGTGGAACTTTCAGAGGACCAGCCAACGTGTCTCCAAGGATGCCAGTCCAAATCCCCCCTTGTCAGCCCTCGAACGAACAGCAGAATACTCCACAAATTTCTTCACAGTTCGATGATCTCTTCCAAGGATCTTAGATATTTCCAAGGTCCTTTTTGTTTTTACAAGCTCTGAGACGATGGTCGACTTATCGTTTGGTATTAAATCACGTTTTTGACCCATAATGACACTTTTATTTTTCCCTTTCCTAATAATTTAGGACGGTTAAATAGTCGCTGTTTCACGAAAATGGTCACCCTTTGTTTATATCTGCGCAGATCCAATTTATTTTGCTACAGTATGCGCAGGCGGATGTTGCCATCATTCAGTGAAAACATATCTGGATTCGAACGAATAAATACGCTGTTATTACGAAAACACAGAGCTGCCTAATAATTTGAAATGCATTCTATTTGCAAATAGACAATATGTGCATGAGGGTAACTGGATGGATTTTGAGATCCTGCAGAAAAAGAAAGTTTAGCATGCTACTTCTATGGAGAAACCTCGTTTTCAGTTGTCTAGATTACTGTTGCCGCAGCGTGTCGAAATGGTCGTGGAACGTGAGGTATTTCAGCGCCACTACACAAAGAAGATTGATTCGATGCAAGAGTAGAGCTACTAGGAGAGGCTAAAGGAAGTAGTCTTATACTCTAGAGAGAAGGGCTGAAAGATATACTGTGATATACATATCGAAGATTTACCTTGAAGATCTTCATAACTTTGGAATTAAAAGTTGAACTGGACGATACTATGTGTCTCAGCTCTTGCCTTTTGGATCTAGAATCAGGAAAAAGTAATGTAACAGATTGGGTTTCTTGCGTCCACAATTACTCACCACACTGCTGAAAAGCTTCAGAAATCTATGTGGTGTAGATGCAGACGTCTTCAAAAGAAAGTATGCACAAATTTCTATCTGAGACCCCAGATGAACCCATACGCGGTAGGAGGCACACAGTAAAACAAATCCGTCTAAGTTGTCACTTCATGCGAAGCAATACAGAAAATAAATCCAATCACGTAGAAAGGCAGTACCCCAGCATGGCCTCAGATTATGGATGAAACCATAGCACTCTCAGTGCAAAGGATTCAAGGAGGAAAGGCTTTCATCTGAATCTTCGATATTTCAAACGTTTATTTGAATTCCGGTTTGATTTTGTCTGGTGATTTAAAGCTAACAGTGAGCTGTAAATTTTCAGTTTTCTTACGATGTAAGTAAAAGGCTCGCGTAATTTGGTTATGGAAGTGTGTTAATAAAGACATGACTGAATGCCTGGAGACATATACTGAATATGTTTTTCATAATTGTAACATATTTTAACGGTGTTTAGAATTTTCATAACTTACATCGTTTTGACCATCATAAAAAATCATTGTATTTTCAACGTACGTGTGATTTTGTTTTTGATTTTTTATCGAACCAATAGTTTTCTTAAGACAATATTTTTCTTATATTTGAGAATTGTGTTCTCTATAATTGTTATGACAGAGAAAAAGAGAGAGAGAGAGAGTATATGTGTCTGTGTGTGTGTGTGTGAATGAGAGATAGAGAGAGAGAGAGGGAAGAAGAAGAGAGAGAGAGAGTGAGAGAGTGCAGATTTAAGAACCGTGTTTTTCCAAGATCCTAAAATTGATGCATGTTTAACAATACATTCTGAAATGTTGGCATTGAAGCCAAGAATCCTCTAAACAGTTATGAATAACAATATATATGTATATATATATATATATATATACCTTTATACAGTAAGTTATATATATATATATATATATATATATATATATATATATATATATATATATATATATATATATATATATATATATATATATATATATATATATATATATATATATATATATATATATATATATATATATATATATATATATATATATATATATATATATATATATATATATATATATACATATATTTTATTTTGAACGTCTTAGCAAGTAAATCCTGATCAGTGTCAAACATTTGATCTTCTTTTGGTGTTTACTAATTGATTTGTTTTCTTTTTCTTTCTTCATATATTCTTGTCTGAACAAACAAACATAGCTTTCTATTTTTTAAATGTAAAAGTGAAAATAATAATATATGGATATAATCACAAATAGAATATAATAATGGATATAAGTTGTTCCTGCACCGATGTTTTCCTGCTAGTGTCTAAAGGTGCGAATTTGATTTTATTTTGGGCGCTGGTTCCAATGCAATATGGTCTCTCTACCAACCAACCTTATATAGATTGGGATTGCAAGCAACACAAATAGCTGCAGGTCTTTAGAAGAAGCTTACATGGCTTCGGTCGGTAATTGTTGTTGGCATTCACTTTGACTTCTTTAATTCTCCCTAGGGTACTTTCTCTGAGTCTAAGCTGCTGCAAATAATTCGACTAATCTCCGTTTAATTATATTACCCGTATTGTCAGAAATCCTGCAGAGTATTGTTGTATGTTGTAGTATCACTTCTTACCAAACCATAACATTAACTATAAATAAGCGTTACTCCCTAAAGAATCCATTAATGTTATTATTATAATTTCCGGAAAATCAACGCATGAGTAACAGGATTACAGCAACAGTAAATTGTTTCTAAAGCTTTGCTTCTGTAACATTCACATGGCTAATTCGATATTACATAATTATCAGAAATTTAACCGATTCTATATTATATTTCTAAGTAAAATATGCTACAGCGTGTTGCAAATAACTTCTCAATGAACCTTCGAATTTGTCACATTTTAGAATAACAAAAGTTATATAATATAGTAAAATGGTGTATATGTTATAAATCTATCTTAAAATCTGTGTCATACAAATGTAATACAGGTAAGTGTGAAGGTTTGAAACATCGTAATCTAATAGGGGTAGTTTATCCTGTTCAGGCTATATTATTAGCATTATCCTGCGTTTGAGAATTTAAAATCACTTCTTAACCTTTCTAAGACATTTCAACGCTTCTAAAAACAAACTTCGTTTGTTTGTTTACGTTTATCGTAATTTGAATTTAATATATATATATATATATATATCTATATCTATATATATATATATATATATATATATATATATATATATATATATATATATATATATATATATATGTATATATATATATATATATATATATATATATATATATATATATATATATATATATATATATATATATATATATATATATATATATATATATATATATATATATATATATATATATATATATATATATATATATATATGTATATATATATATATATATATATATATATATATATATATATATATATATATATAAGCAATGTTAATTCTCTAAATGAAGTATTAACAGTAACTGCACGATAAAGTGTAGTATATTGCCACTTAAGTGTGGCTGACCCCTAGGGGTGGATGTTACTGTTGCTTTTAGCCCCAGGAGGTCCTCCTGGGGCTAAAAGCAACAGTAACATCCACCCCTAGGGGTCAGCCACACTTAAGTGGCAATATACTACACTATATATATATATATATATATATATATATATATATATATATATATATATATATATATATATGTATATATATATATATATATATATATATATATATATATATATATATGTATATATATGTATATATATATATATATATATATATATATATATATATATATATATATATATATATATATATATATATATATATATATATATATATATATATATATATATATATATATATATATATATATTTATATATATATTATATATATATATATATATATATATATATATATATATATATATATATATATATATATGTTTATAAATGTATGAGTCAAGGATCGAGGCTAGGTTCTCCACTCTTACCCTTCCCTCTACACATTGTCATCGAATCTTCCATGTGTTAACATGTACCTCATTGTGACAATGTAAACTTAATTTAATCAAAGTATCATTGTACTGAGGAGTACCCTTTAGTATACACCAGGGTATGAGACATATTTTGTTCGGATTTTATCTACTCCATTACTTAAAACGAGCACACACCCACACACACACACACACACACATACACATACACACATGTGCACACAAACACACACTCAGCGTGCGATGGGTAAATTGTTGCAATTCCATATTTTAAATTGTTTGTTTTTGATCTTGTCGACTACACAGTATAGTATTGCCCGTTGGATATCATCTGTAAGTAAACAGCACTATGACGCAAATCATTCTGCTGGGACTGTGGAAACGGTATATTGTACTGCTTGACATTCGGGGCGGAAGCTCCAATACGAAAATTTCACAGTGTTTGGATGTCACTCTCGGACAGTGCAATCTGAGAACATATAGTGAGAGTGATACATCATGGTGTTTAGAGTGATTACTAGTGATAGCGAAGTTATGCTTCCGTTAGTCTTCCCACATGGCCTGAGACATAACACAGAGGCCTACAACAAGTACCTGGAGGAGGTAATGCTGCCCTGGCTCAAGAGGGTGGATGCTGGCACGAGGAATCTATACCATGCCACGCAAGCTGGAGAATCGAGTTGTGGCTGTCAGACAATTTCTGCGACCAATTCACTCCTAAAATTTTGCCACCGAACTCCCTAGGCTCCAACTGATTGATTATTATGTGTGAGCCACAGTTGAATGAGAGACTTACAATACTCCTTGTAACACCAACGATGAACTGAAGACAACTTAAAAAAGGCGACCCCCAGAAGAGTTGCAGGTGATTCCGAAGTCGTCTGAGGGCCGTGATTGAAGCCGATGGCTATTTTGTTGATTAAATTTACACTTTAGCATTCTAAGATATTTTTATGTAATTTAGATGACAGTTTGTTTGCCACACCCTTTACATATAGTTACCCCCACACACACACATACACATATATATTTATATATTAGGATAAGTTAAGCTGATCATTATATGACCTGCTCCAACTACGACTAATTCGTCCGCCTTCTCCATTCTCGACCATACGCACTAGGCAAACTCTATGTTTACCTGGAGCATTAAAATCGAAGAAGCCAGAAAATCTTTACGTAAGATAAAGAGAAAATAATCGGATGAAGCAGCTATTTGAAGAGTGTCACGCTGCTTGATATGACTTGTAACTTATTTTGACGTCTAACATTTCAATTTTTTTCTAGTAACAGACTTAGTTAATAATATACTCGTTCATAAAATAATATCAATTGTCTGTTGACATGTTGAGTATAGATTTTTGACTGTGTTTTCCAGGTATTTTAGTCGTTAAAGTCGAGGGGAAGATTTCAAGGAAGTAAACCTCATCACGAGGTGGCACATTCTGTAGGACTGAAGAAAGCTCTAAATTTTCTAATGCTGGTCGTTCTCTTTTCTCTTTGTCTTCATTTTGACTGAGAAATTAGTCTCTTCAGTTGTTAAATAGAATAAATACGTTGAAATAGGTAAACGTAATAGACAATGGATTTTCAACGACATGAAGAATTGACTAGCATTTGCTTTTTAAACAATTTACACTTAATGTGCTTTAAAATATACCACTTCCACAATTTCAATTTTTTTTGTGTGGTTATTGTTGCTTTCAGTAACTTCATTTAACTGGTGGAAAACTAATACAAAATCTAATTTCAACAAATGTTATGAATAATTTACTTTAATATTAACTGTGTAGAAAACTCATAGAAATCATGATTCGCCAACACAACCTCAAACCTATATTCCTTTAAATCATCCAAAAATTGCTACACATACATACATAAATGCATACATACATACATACATGCATACATACATGCATACATAAATATAAACAGACACACGCTCACACACACACACACACACACACACATATACATACTTATATATGTGCATGTGCGTATATATTTATGTATATTGAAATTTCATCATGCTGTTACCCTTCAGAATATATTACACTCATACTAGCACAGACACAGAGACACATAGACAGACAGCCACACACACACACACACACACAACATCAATCACTTTTCAAAATATTGGATGGTGTACAGAAAGTGTTTATCTAAAGAAATCACGATAAACTGTTACTAAAGCACAAATGACATTTTCATCAAGATTTTAATTTAGATATGAATTTGGAAATGACTGGAAGGAACGGTTGGGTTTGTAAATAAAAAAAAGTTAAGTGCAGTTTTGAAAATGAAATTCTTGAGGAGGAGCATTTAATATATTAGTTTTAGAATATTCATAAATATATTGTTTGTTTTTAGGCTGTATGAAGTAGAATGTTAGTGGGTAAAATGGATGTTTGGAACGTTTAAGAAGTTTTGCTCCCGTTGATATCAATAGTTTGAAAGTCGTCATTGTATTTGTATACAAAATTCAAGTGTTTCATTACAATTTGCATTCTCTTCTATGCTTCAGAATGAAGAAATATGATTAAATCGTATTTGAAATTCCTTCGATCAGGCTAATATGATGTTTTTGTACAGATTTGTTGAGCTTCAGCTTCATATGTTAAGGATTTGATTTATAGCATCCTATCGGCATAGAAGCGATGGTGAGGTTAAATTAAATATATTCTGCTAAATTAGCTATATTGAGCTTATGGTATAAAATAGTAGAAAAATGAAGGCTTTAGAAAAATGGCAGCCAGAGATATGACCTGTGGATTGCAGAGTAAATATTGATATTCAAACAGATTACTGCAACATTTATATCGAAACAGTAAATCTGAAATTTTTGGGAAACAGAAAGTTCGAGTATTGAAAAGATCAATTAAATTTATGTAGATATATTCATGTTACTTAGTTGAGCAACGACCGATGGAATTTGTTATTGTATGTAATGTAGTATTATATGCCTATACGGGGTTGTATTATGAAGAGGAAATTTTCGTAAAAAAATTTAGAAAATTTTTAGATATTCTAGTATATCTAACAAACAATTCAGCACCGTTAAATATTAGTGAGAGGCTTGCACAAACATATGTGAAAATCTTGAACGGGTACACTTGGAATTTGCATAACACACTATATATTTTATTGGTAGAAATAAAAAAAATGCCCTTTAGAGAGAATGACTAATCTGATTTTTAGAGAATTATATATATATATATATATATATATATATATATATATATATATATATATATATATATATATATATATATATATATATATATATATATATATATATAAATTAAGGTACTCAGAAATCTGGATGTTTGTACTTTTACAGATTTTTATTAATGTCACATATTAAATA
>NC_142946.1:15216281-15223781 GCF_046866305.1 Octopus bimaculoides | reverse complement strand
CATGGAAAGCACCTGGTCACGAAAACATATCTCTGGAGCTCTTGTCTTAGTGTGGTCACACCGTAGATATCAGCGTATCTAATGTATATGGGAGGCAGATGCTTCTCCTGCAGGCCTTAAAGACGGCACCATTATTATTGTCTTTAAGAGGGTGTACTGGGCAATCTGCGGAAACTATCGAGTCTATCTCCCTTCTCAGCATCGCTAGGAAGATCCTTGCCAGGATCCTGCTATGCTTCTCCTGCTGGCCTTAAAGACAGCACCATCATTATTGTCTTTAAGAGGGCTTACTGGGCAATCTGCGGAAACTATCGGGCCTATCTCCATTCTCAGCATCGCTGGGAAGATCCTTACCAGGATCCTGCTAGACTGATTATTGCTCGTCACATCTTCCAAAGCTGCAGTGGGACTTCTTCACCACCCATGGAACCGCTGACATGGTATTTTATACCAGCCTAGTCCAAGAAAAAGCGGCCAAGCAGAGAAAGTTATTACATTTTGTTTTCTGTGAGTTTCAATAGAGTGTCAACGTAAGTCACCCTGAAGGGCTTCGGTTGTCCTGACCTCTTTATGAAACTCAACCAGGCCCTACACGAAAGAATGTCTGTGCGAATCATCGCCAAGAATGCTCTCTTTGGTTCCATCTCACTTGCAACTGGCCTGAAGTTAGGATACCTCCTCGCTCTCTGTATTCCCTTTTTCAGTGCCATGATCCATAATATGCCTGATCTAACTCCTGGCGTAGACATCCGATATAGAATGGACAGAGGGGTTTTGAACAACGCTCGCTTCAGAACCCATCGACTTACCACCTTGACCAAGATGGTAGGTACGCTTATGATAATATCACTTCCCTGAGCTAACTTTCAAATCTTCAAGAGTGTATGAGCCTCTTCGAAGATTTAGAACCCCGCTTGGTCTGGCCACAAACATAATGAAGTCTCCTTTGCTCAGGGAGTTTCCGGCCAACTCCTTCCTGGCACCAGCGACATAGGGCTCCTTTGCACCGTCCTGCAAACTGTACAAGCTGTCTCATACGGCGGAAGAGTCCCGTCGAATTTGCAATTTTCGGAAAAATTTCGAGAATACGATCAACGCAGCCCATACTGTTTTAGGAAGGATCTCAGAACGAGTCCCGAGAATCCGCGACATCAACGCCCAAACGAACCTTATGATATTTGGGGCTGTTGCGTTTCCCACATTCCTCTGCATTTGTGAGACATGGGTGTTGTATCGATGACTTGAAGAAAATCGAACGTTACTAACAAAACAAACATCGATCAATCATGAGACTTTAATGGAACGACTGACTACACTACCGATTAATAGCTTCTGCCCCGGGATGTACTGCCCAGCTTTGAAGCTATCGTAGCACGAAGCAGTCTCCTCTCGATGATATGCAACCTACAATGCCTCAAGCCCGCTTTTCCTGTCATCTGATCTTTTCCGGTGTGGCCTGTGATACCTGACCAGGTGGACCCCCAAATTCCATTTGCGAGACA
The DNA here is from genome assembly GCF_046866305.1 of Octopus bimaculoides. NCBI lineage: Eukaryota > Metazoa > Mollusca > Cephalopoda > Octopoda > Octopodidae > Octopus > Octopus bimaculoides. The sequence continues at coordinate 15,222,279 of NC_142946.1, read as the reverse complement.
ACCTCAAGGCCACGTATCTCCGCTGAGTTCCGATGCAACGTTTTGAAGTGTTTGGGGAAGGACATTCGGAGAAGGTGATCGAATCTGTCGAGCACAAAGAACTGGATTCTTCACAACGACAATGCACCCTCTCATGAGTTTCTCTCCAAAAAGCAACGTAGTTTGGCTTCAACACCGACCCTATTTGTCAGATTCAGCACCTGCAGATTCCAACGCTTCTCCGAGATGAAAATGCTGCTCAAAAGTGACCGTTTTAACACTGTTGTCGAAATCCAGAGCAAATCACACTATGCGCTCGTCTCGTATGGAAAACAGCTTTCAGGCCGGTTTGCAAAAGTGACAAGAGCGCTTGGGCCGGTGTATTTTTGCGCAAGGTGGTCATTTCGAAGGAGATGATAATGAAACTTAGGTAAATAGGTTATTTTTTTTTTATCAAACATAACTAATCCGGGAAATTTTGATACCACATCGTAGATAGAGAGATAGACAAATACATCTATATATACATTTATATACGCACATGTATACCAATATGTCTTTCTATATTGATCTCTATATACATGTGTTCATGTGAGCGTGCGAGTATGTGTGTGAAAGAATGTATTTGTATTTGTTTTCCACCAATATTTGACAACCGATGTTGGTTAGTTTCCTTCGTTTCAGCTACATGTTTGTCTAATGAGACCTATGTAATATCTAGCCGTGTTAAATACTAAATTGTGTCGTCGATTTGCACAAATACTTCAACGTCCTACCCACCCTGGCTTAAGTACAATGACTGAAACAAACAAAAGGGAAGCACACACACACACACATACACACACACACACATACAAACACACACATACATACACACATAAACACACACATACACACACACATAAACACACACACATACACACACATACACACACATACATACACACACATACACACACATACACACACCCACACACCCACACATTATAAGAATCTTTTTGACATCCTACTCAAAACATCAAAATGGTCTAGATATGCTAAGCCGGCTTCCAAATCAATGGAGAATGAAAAGGCATCCATGATATCCTTCGACGTTCTCAATCTGTATACTAATATCTCTCCCGAGTATGCAATAGAAGGAATCAAGTACTGGTTGGAAAACTATTCAGGAGAAATACGAGGGCTCGTGAACAAGGAATTTGTAATTGAAGCATTACAATGTATAAGTACATCATGTTTGATATCCATTTCCACGGAAAGAATGTGGAATTGCTATGGGGACAATATCAGTACCAGTCCCTGAAAATGTAGCATTGGGGTATTTGGAATTGAATCAAATTCTGCACACACACACACACATTCATTAAAACTAAAATACAACCAATTCCACTAATGATAATACTGACAGCTGGAAGATTATTTCCAAACAACAAGGGAACCGCGAGTTAAAAAATTGGATGACCTAACTAAGAAATATGTCACAATCTACTAGGAGATTTGCAGCTTCATTTTAAGCATGACGAAGATTCAAAATCTAGATTCAGTTTTACTGTTCATCCGAAAAGTTAATCTATATATGACGTAGAATAATCTTTTAAGATTAATTTGTTCAGGGTGTGGACACAGTTATATAGGGCAAAGAAGAATATCTCCGAGACGGAGAACAGTACTGTACAGAAAATAAATCATTTACCCAAGATATAAGCTAATACCACTACGTTGATAACAACAGTTAGTAGAGAACAATTAATGACAATATCACGAAAGATATATAAAGTTATACATTACTTGTATATGTATAAAAAGCCATTATTTCAATGAAAAATATTTTCGAAATGTTTGCCAAAAAGAAAACATGATTATTAATTTGCGTAATATGTATATGTTTTAATAAAATATATACATACGTGTCTTATGCTTTACACACACACACACACACACACACACACACACACGCACACACACACACATAAACACACATACATATTTACATATGTATATCCATGTATATATATATATATATATATAAATGTCTGTGTGTATATATATATATATGTGTGTGTGTGTATACATATGCATATATATATATATATATATATATATATATATATATATATATATATATATATATATATATATATATACAGACAAACACACACACACACACACACACACACAAACACACACACACACACACACGCACACACAGACATATATATATATATCTCACATCGCTATTTTTCTTTTTATTATTTATTTGTAAGTGCGCATATACCGCAATACGTGTGCATCTGTGTCTGTCTAATGACCGTATACCTCAATACGCGATGCTGTGTATACTATATGTATGTTTGGTGTGTATTTGATAGAATACACAGTAAACTAACATACAGATTAATAAGTCCATATAAGAACAGCACAACATCTCATAAGAAATGTCCTCACGTAAGACAAGAACAACAGATTTTTTTTCTTCATACGTTTTAATATTATAACAGCAAAACCTTTTCTTCTCTTCGTTTTTAATTCTAATCTATTTTCTTACACATTCAATATTTCAACAACAGAATATTTAATGAATTTGTAAACAAATATTTTCTGTGATATTTATTGATATTATTATACCTTTCATTACTTTTTAGAATATTAGTTCATTGCAACAGATTTCATGTAGGTATGTATGTATGTATGTATGTATGTATGCATGTATGTATGTATGTATGCATGTACGTATGTATGTATGTGTGTATGTATGTATGTATGAATGTATGTATGTGTATATATATGTATATATATATATATATAAATTATGTATATGTATATGTATATGTATATATATATATATATATATACATATATATATATATATATATATATATATATATATATATATATATATATATATATATATATGTATATGTATATATATATATATGTATATATATATATATATATATATATATATATATATATATATATATATATATATATATATATATATATATATATATATATATATATATATATACATATATACATATATATTTATATATATGTGTGTGTGTTTGAGACTGTCTCTGTGTATGAATGAGTAAATATATATATATATGCACAAATATATATGTACATACATACATACACACTCACACACACACACACATATATATATATATATATATGTATATATATATATATATATATATATATATATATATATATATATATATATATATATATATATATATATATATATATATATATATATATATATATATATATATATATATATATATATATATATATATATATTTATATATACACACACACACACATATATATGCGTGTACGTTCGTTTTTATTTCTGTATTTGTATACCATTTAATTTTAATTTTATGCGGTCTTAATTCACTTTGCGTTATTCTTGTTTGTTATGTTCGATTACTTGTGTAATTTTCATTAGATTTCAAATCATATTAGCATTATTATCGCTTCGTATTTACACATAACTCAGCAGTTTATTTTCTTACCCATAACCATTAGAATTATTTCTCTTCCAGCATATGAGCTGCCACGTCGTGAATAATGTATGCTTGTACGTACGCATGTATATATGTATGTAAGTATGTATATATGTATATGTATATATATATATGTGTGCTTGTGTATCTGTCGTGTAGACACACACCCATATATATATATATATACATACATACATATATATGCACATCCACACACACATACACACACACACACATATATATATATATATGCATGCGTTTAGGAATCTGAGCGTGCATCTGTATGTTTGTGCGTATACTTGTCTAATTTGTTTCTGTATGTGACTTGCTTTTTGTCTGTGTTTTTGTTTTGTCTCTATATTTTCATTCTGTTCTTGTTGTTGTTTTTTTTTGTCTGCTTTGCCGTTATTGCGGAAGACGTATTTTCATTAATTAAATTTAGGTTTTCTGTTTTTATCACTGTCTTAAAAATAAAATAAACGCTATAAAAATGATTATAAAATATTGCTATCTTGTATCGGTATAAACAAGATACTAACTCGTGTTATATAATCTAAGATACTATCCACGTAAAGAGCATGCTAAATTATGTTGACATCTGATATCGCTCGAAGTTATCGCAACGAAAATTCGAAATAGGAACTGTAATAGTAAAAAACATGTGACAATGACACTATATAACGTATTTCGTACTCCTATGCTTTTTTTTCAATGATTATTTACGATAATGACAACTGCATCACCTAACCAGCTCCTCGGAGATTAAACTCCATCGGTTCGACTTTTCTGGAACAAAACAAATTCGAATCTCTCTTCACCTCCTTCACGATTAACTTGGGAAGCCTAATTTAGCTGCAGTAAACTCTGCTGGTATTTAATCCAGCTATCTATATGTTAACTGATTCAAAAGTTATTTCACAATAAAGAGATTGTTTTTCACCCCAAGGCAGATTAAAGGACACACTAAAATTGTTACAACATGCCACGCATTAACTATTTATATGAAAAATGAAATCTAAAGCCATTACACTTTCCAGCAAACCAATACACACACACCTGTAGTTTGATCCCGAAATTCGTTCCCTATACACTTTATAATACTCGCAAATAACTGTCAATAAAACAGCATTACGATGTAAAGGATATATTTATGTAAAGTAAAACGAATATCCAGATTGTTTATAATAATAATAATAATAATAAAAATATCATAATTATAATCGTTTTCTGAACCACTTTCACTCACACTAGATTAGCGCTCACCATAACTCGTAGACAAACTTGTAGATTTCTTAAAAAAAAGAAGTCTAGAGCTGTTTGCTTAGATTCTTTCGCTCTCTATAAATTTCTCAGTGACACACAGTAGCATTTGTTATGCTAGAAGAAAAATAAGTACTTCGTGCAAAATCTGCATTTTTTTGCTTAATCAACTTCAGTTCATCAGAGAAAAGTGAGCTGAAAAATAAAACTCGTAAACCCAGAGTTTCGCAAAGCGGGCCCTCGTAATGTGAGGTGTCGCTGTATATTTACCTTAAGATATAATTTAGCCAGTGAAAGCTTACGTTTATAATTTTCAGAACCTCAGCTGCTCAATCTCCTCACTAGTTCTCGCTTGAACACGACATATATTTCGTCACCTCCCCACGCCATTTATGGTATCAGTGAATTACGGCATTATTTAAGCCAACATCGTAGCATACTTCCCACTCCCTCATTCTTGCAGCCACCGCTCAAATTGAGTGATGGTATATCATCATCAAACCTAAGGCAAATATTTTCTTTTACTAATCGATAATGATTTGTCCTTATCCCTTTCGTCCTGATATGTCAATGGCGAAATATTTTTCTGCTTGCCTCTCCATTTCAGGAACCGTACATCTATAAATATAATGATAGCGACGTTCGAGATTTGGTGTGGAGTGTTTAATCAAAGACAGAAGGGTAGTGCACACAATTTCTCCCCGGTTCTTCTGAGACTATTCAGAGGAAAGTAGGTGTTTAAAAACGAAATAGATATCTTGTTCGAATGCTTGAAACTACACTCATCCCACACAAACAGCAGCTAGTGATCCTAAAACTGTCGACAGAATATATCTAATAATACTAACAGTGTACATGCAAAGAACTGAAAATTTGCGGTTTTACAATACCAATATATGTGAGGCCTTGGATTTTTAATATATGTAAATGTTTTTCGACCTTCAATATATGAAGCCAGCGACCATGGTGAAATTGAAAATGTGTGTGATTCCAACGACAAGTAATTCCAAAACGAACTCGCTCCGTTACTGAGTAACGTCTCTGCTCCGAGGCCGCATTGAGAGACTACATCAAAGCTCCGATCAAATTATCATGCGCTGCAACTCTCGTGTCTGAGATGATGGTCTATGCTTTCATAGATTCAGGACAAGTGAAGGCGACAAACTAGCAGATTTGTTACCGGGTAGAACAATATGTTTTACGTTCGGTGTTCAAATTTCGCTGAGTTGAACAATTGTATT
>NC_142946.1:15208781-15211281 GCF_046866305.1 Octopus bimaculoides | reverse complement strand
CCTGTCATTTTTTCTCAACCCCTCTTAATTATTTTGTCCCTCTGCCTCTACTTCTCTCTCTTCTCTTCCCACGTGACCGGTGTTCGGCCACGCGCCATCGATTCTGCCATCTCGCCGTCTTAATAATAATAATAATGATAATAATAATAATAATAATAATAATAATAATAATAATAATAATAATAATAATAATAATGATGGTTACTTTTATTGGCCACAAGGGCCGAAGACATGGAGGGCAATATCGAAGGATACACACAAAAAAGCAAAAATTACAAGAACTTGTGGTGTTAACATCGATGAAGGAGAGATACTACCACATTAAAGGATAGAGCAGAGAATATATAATAACAACATAGAAAAATAAATAAATACATAGAATCCCCAATCACAGGGCAGCGAACTTAGTGTAATCCGGAGCAAACCCCATACAAAAATCCTGGGTTCCTCTGACATCCCCAGGGCATGGAAAAGTGCCTTCTTCAATTTTCCTTTCTTCAGCTTCGAAAAGCATATTCAGAGTAGATCCATTCAGTCGTACCAGTCTTGCCACTAGAAGGCAGCAACTCTAATGATAATAATAACAACAACAATTACAGCAATAATTATGTAGTTAGAGAGATTGACAGAAATTTAGCAGGTAAAAGAAAAATATTTTTACAATTGGGTAAATGTTGTATGTTTTTAAATCGTCAGTGTCAATGTAAATGCATTGTCGGTAATAAATATATGAGCATCTTGATAATTAGTGTTCAACTGTTGATGATTCCCCTGCGTGCAAAATCTGCGAATCAAAATTCCCTGTTGTAAAGTTATTTCTTTTTTATCGATTATATCTGCTGGTGACAGTTTGATCGTCAGAAACACTAGTACAACTTCCGCTTAACATGATTTCAAACTAATGCGTCATGTCCTGAATAGATCAGAGTTATTACTCAAAAAATGATAAGCGCTACTGCAGCATTCGGAGGCAGAGACATAAACAGGAATATAATAGTAGTAAGTCTTACGTACGTATTATGTTTACAAGCCAAGATCACAAGCCAAAATTACTTCGTAAAACCTATTTAGAATTGGGTCTTTTTTACAAATATTATCTACAACGCTACAATTTCCCGTAAATCGCTGTATATATTGGCCCTCGCCAAATTCTTCGATTATACCCCATAATGCTTTATACAATTGTTGTTATCTTTCTTTCTCAAAATGATAGCGAAAACGGATGTTAAACTCATTTTAGTGCTCTTGTATGAATGTTTAAGCACAGGATATCTCCTCTCACCTATATCGATTGTTAAACATATAATAAGTTTTAATATTGGAAGAATTTCTAACCGTTCATTTATATACTACCCTTCTTGCGAAATAGTTTTGCATCATTTCTATAATTATCGATGCGTATAAGAATATGGTTATCTAACTTAGCTTCATTCGTAAAGATAATGGTTTAACAGTAACAAAAGCTAGTACTATGATACTATAACTGAGATTCTGTTATGAACATGTATTCTAGAATCGGAAATGATTCTGGAATCATCCAAAAATATATCTTAGCTATTATTATGCTCACTATGCCATAGAGTTGATAATATGATATAATACACCAATTCTGTTTTTCATTATTCCACGCTCATAATTAAAAAAATACACAATATTCTTGCATTCACAACGAACAAGTATCTCAATATGGTATGTTGAATATTCCTTGAACTTTCTTCGTAAAGATGTTCTCAGTAAGATATTTCTGGTTAAATTTTGAGTGGAACTGAGAAAAGAGAGATAAGAAATTCAGATGTAATAATGGGATGGGTCTCAATAAATTTTCTATAGAGATAAAATAGACCATTAGATATGATTCTCATTCCAGGAATTGAATTCATTGTTACTAGACTGGTATGTAACGTAATCGAAAAATTAGACATCGCGAAAGAGTATCAGATCAGTATAAATCTTAACAATGGCACGAGGATTACACTTAGTCATCATCAAAATGTCATAATCTCAATAAACACCCCGGACTAATAACGGAATTCATTACGGAGCTCATCAGTATATAATGATCGAAAAAACTTGGTAAGAATCTCCAGAGTGATCGCTTAAAAATTCACTTCATCTGGTATGCTTCGGAATTTTTCGTCATAAAATCCAAGAGTGCGTTGCATTACGGATGTATCATGTGGTCAGGCGTAACACATTTAGTTTTCTACGTCTCTCTAATAAACTCTGGGTTGAAGAGATTATCGTTTGTGAAGTAGTTGCTATTAACTATTAACACCTTGATGCAGCTTGAACACTTCTTTCATATAGATTATATATATATTGACTGCTATTGATTTTGAAAATATGATGTGGAGAAAAAAAGGAGATAGGTATGTATGTGTGTGTGTTTTTGCGAGCGCGTGTATACACACACACATACGCGCGAACACACACACACACATATATATATGTATATACCAATTTATAAACGCATATTTATACATATATATATATGTACATA